>NC_056741.1:1298491308-1298498292 GCF_019279795.1 Protopterus annectens
TGAGGTGCTTTTGGGGTCTTTCCAGTTGCTGCAGGTGTCTGGTAAGGTACATCCCAAATGGGGCATTGTATTAAATTATGGGCCTGATAAGTGATGAGTAGAAGGGCACAATGACCTCTCGATCTAGATGTGAACACTTTTGTGATAAAGCGGGCTATATAGAAGGTCTTTCTAAATACTTTGGCAATGTGATTGTCAAAGGAGAGATTGCTATGTAGGGTCCCCAAGTCCTGAATTACTTCTTCCGTACTTAATGGATTACCACCTATGTGGTAATCTGTGAGCACTTTATTTTTCCCAAAGGGGATGGCTATGCACTTTTTGGCATTTAGCTTTAGGCCATGGCTCTGCACCAGTTATCTGTCTCTGTGAGACCCTTTTGGAGGATGCTTGTGTCAACTGGAGAATCGATTATGCCACCCAGTTTGCAGTCATCTGCGAACTTGGTCATCCATAGTCCACCCATTTTAGCATGTACCTTAGAGAAATATATGCCGAACAAGAGAGGTCCCAGGACTGAGCCTTGTGGGACACCACTTGTAACTGGTTTAGAGTCTGACATGGCACCTGCAATTCTGACCATGTGAGGTCTATCCCTGAGACAGTTTGCAACCCATCTTGTGACATAGGGGTTGATATTTAAGCTGGTGAGCTTATTTATGATGCCCGAGTGGGGTATTGTGTTGAAGGCTTTTGTGAGGTCCAGGTAGGCTGTGTGGACTACCTTCCCTTCATCTATGGCTTTGGTAACTGTTTCAAAGAAGTTGACCAGGTTCAAGAGGCAAGATCTGCCCTTAAAGCCGAATTGGGTAGGATCCAGTGTCTGGAGGTTCCCAATGTTTTTGTTTATGATTTCCATGATGATACGCTCCATAGCTTTGCAGACCAGGCTAGTCAGGCTTATAGGGCGATAGTTTACGGGGTCTGTTGTGGCACCACCTTTGTGGAGTGGGACCACTGTTGCTGTACGCCATTCCTTGGGTACATATCCTGTAGTAAGGTTGAGATTGAACAGTGACTTTGTGAGGGTTTAGTTCTTCTTGGAGCTCGTGTAAGACGCAGCCCGGGACACCGTCTGGTCCCATTGATGCTGTGTTTTTTGCTTTGGAGAGGGCAGCTCTCACCTGTGCATCTGTGATCTCAGGGAGGCTACACTTTGTTGGGATAGACATTTGCTCTTTTGGGTTAGAAGGGGGGAGAAGTTTGCACTGAAACTTTCTGCCAGCATGTTGGCAATGTCTGTGGGTTCAGTGTATTTTTTGTCATTTTACACTAACTCTGAGCATATCTGGGAGTTGCCTCCCAGGTTCCTGACATAACTAAAGAAGGCCTTGTGTTTATCTTTAGTGTCCTGTGCAATTTTTCTTTCGAAGCTGGCCTTAGATGGTTTTATGAGGGATCATAGTTTCTTGCTAGTACTGATCAGAGATGCCTTCCCTTTTTGGGATTTTGGCTCTCATGTAGTAGCTTCCTCCTTCTGTTGTATAGCTTGTTTAGGCTGGGGTCCACCAGACAGGTCTCCTGCCTTTGGAGGAGTGAGTCTTGGTTTTGTTTGGGATAGCATGATCCATGCATTTCAGTAGGTGTCCATGGAATGCTTTTGTAAAGGATTCTGCATTTTGGGCCATATTTTCCACTGGCCAGGGGGTTTTGAAGGATTCCATCTCAGTTTTGAGAAGTGTGAAGTTTGCTTTTGAGAAGTTCTTCACCTTGGTTTCCTTGACTGGGGGTAGGGACGGGATATGGATGTCGAGTGCGATTCATTTATGGTCTGATCTTACAAATGAGAGGTATACCTCTGGTGGTGAACATAGAGACCCCATGTTGGTGATGACCAGATCCAATATGTTTTCCCCTCTTGTGGGAGTGGTGAACAGTTGTTCCATAGCATTTGAGTTTATAAATTCTAGGAACCGTTGGGCGAGGGTGTTTGGGCTTGAGTAGTTTTCCCAATCAGTGTTTGGGTAGTTGAAGTCACTCAATGTAATGGTGTTTGGAGAGACCTTCATATTCTCCAGTGTTCTCAGGAAAGCCGAGTGGGGTTCCTGTGTTTGGGAGGGTGGTCTGTAGCAGGCTATAAACTGAAAGGCAGTTTTGCCCACTGTTAGTTGCACATGGATGGTCTCCGATGCTTCATGCAGTGCCACTAACCTGAAGGTGTGGGTATCTTTGATGAATATGGATACTCCCCCTCTTTTTATGGTTTGGTCCGAGTTTTGGGGCTGAAAAGCATGGTATGAAGTATAACCTGGTAGTGCTGGGGTGCTCTCGGTAGCCTTGAACCAGGTTTCTGTTACTGCGCAGATATCGATATTCTCCATACTGAGGAGAATCTCGAGTGCGTGCATCTTGAGGTTTAGACTTCTGGCGTTGAGCAGCATTACCCTTAATGTTTTTTCTTTGTGTTGTCTATGGAGGTGGGTTTGTCTTTTGAGCCTTGCCTAAAAACGGCACTATGGGGGTGGCAAGAGCCTTTGCCAGTATTTGAAAACCCAGGGGTGACAGGTGCAAGCCATCCCTAGCAAAGCAACGTGGCTTGTCTAGCATGTCATCCCAGGCTGACAAACACTGGATCCCCTTTGAATGACACCAATACTTTAGCCAATTGTTTTATATATATATATATATATATATATATATATATATATATATATATATATATATATATATAATATATATATATATATATATATGTGTGTGTGTGTGTGTATCCCAAGAATATATATAAATAAATAAAATCGGTAACTACTCAGATCAAATCCCATATATGATTTCAGTTTTATAATTTATAATTACTGCATATAAATACATATATAGTGAAATTACTCATTGAAAATATAATTATGTATATGTTTTATATATATATATATATATATATATATATATATATATATATATATATATAAAATCTAAAAATTAATATTGAAATTGGATTGCACAGTCTTTATCTCATTTGACTTTTTAATTTTAGCAGACACATTATATTACATTTATCATTTAAGCCCGGATACGTATATGCGTTTAGTCTAATCTGCCATAATAATTAAATTTTTTCAAGCAATAGAGATACAGGTCCACCTCTTTCATCTTGATTCACTTGTTGTATAATTTTAAACTTGAATTTATGGTCAGGGAACATTATTATGTGTCTTGCTAACGCGTTTTCTTCTTTAAACTGATTAATGCATCTTAAATGCTCCAAAACTCTCTCTTTAAATTTTCTATCCGTCTTTCTGACGTAGAAACATGGACAGGCCTGACATTGGGCCAAATATACAACCCCTTTTGTTATACAGTTAAATTTTCTTGTAATATTAATTTTATATCCATTTACCACCATACTCTTACCTATCGCTACTGTATGACAAATTGAACAATTGCCACATTGTGTCATTCCTACGTTTTTTATATAGGGATATTTTTGCTTTTGAAACATTTGTTTAAAACAAATAGCCCTTCTCACACTATTTTTGGCTTTGTTTGAAAGTCGGGGCCCATGGTATTATCTCCATTAATCAGAACCCAGTTTTTGAAAATAATCTCCCTTATATGCATATAATCAGAGCAAAAATTAAAAATGCATGCCAAACCAAATTCATTACTTAAAACATTCTGCAAATTATTTGTTGCCTTATAATAAGGTGCAAGATCATATTCATTTAATCCACTAGTAGATATTTCTGTTTTATCTTTTAGAATTGCGGTGTAAAACCCATTCATTCTTTTAGATGTCACTTCTACAATTATTTTTTCTATTAGGTCTTCTGGATATGCCATGTTCAGAAACGTATGTTTTAAAACAGTACATTCAGTTTGAAATTTTTGATCTGTTACCATTCTCGCTGTTCTAACAAATTGTCCTTTTAACACTGAATGTTTTTGATGTAAAGGGTGCGCGCTAGAAAAGTATAGATACTAGCTTCATACTGTTGTTTTTCATAGTTTTTTATCAACAGTACATCTAAATAAGAAATAGATGTCATAACAAAACTGTATGTGAAGTTTAGAAAGTCGGTAGTGTCATTCATTTCATCGACCAAATTTGATGCCATTTCTGTACATCCTTCTACTATTAGGAATATATCATCAATAAACCTTACATAAAATTTCACCATATTTTGAAACAAGCTATTGGGAAAAAGATATGTGTTTTCCCAAAATGACATTACTAAGTTTGCATAACTAGCACCACATGGTGATCCCATTGCCACCCCTTTCTTTTGAATATAAAATTATAAGATAAAATTATATCTAATAGTTCCTGAATTAGGGATATCTCTGATTCTGAGGCATGCAGTTGCCGCATTCTTGCAGTAACCCATTCGATTCCTTGAGTATGTGGAATACTAGAATATAGTTCATTTACATCTATAGTTAGAAAATTATAGTTTTCTTTAAATGGAAATGTATTCAACCTTCCTAAAAACGACCAAGAGTCTTTTAAAATCCATTTTTCCAATTTTACATATTTCTTCAAGATGGAGTCCACAAATTTAGCACATGCATATGTGGAAGAATTTCTTCCATCAACTATTGGTCTAAATGGAGGATTTTGTAAATTCTTATGAATCTTGGGCACTCCAAAAATACAAGGTGCCTTAGGTGCTATTATCAAATAATTAAACAAATGGGCATCGATTCTGGCTTCAATAAATAATTCATTAATTAAACTTTTAATAAATTGATTAGCTTTATTGTATTCGTTACATGATGCTAGTTCATATGTGTTTGTTGAGAAAATATCCCTTATATGTTTTAAATAATCTGGCATATCCATAAAAACCAAGCCCCCCTCCCTTATCGGGATTCATTATACGTATATTGGCTTTTAAGAAACAATCAAGACTCTGTCTTTCGTCTCCATTTAAATTATAAGTGGGATTTTTTTCTTATTTAATTCTCTAAGGTCTAAGTAAGGGGAACTGTTTTTGAAGAAGTTCTGCAATTTAGCAGAACGAAAAACGTGGTGTATTTTTGCGTTTAAATAAACGGTGTTAGTTGGAAGGCATCGCTTGTGGTTCTTTTTGATACCTATACAGAACGCTGGGCAAGATAAACAAGTGGCAGCATAAATTACCATACTTGTGTTTACAGTTGCAGTAACCAGGGCTCTTCAAAGTTCTCTTAAAATTACCTAGACAAAAACATAGGGACGTCATTAATAAATTTACAGGCCTTGCAATTGCCACATTTGGCCATAGTAGCTGGTCTTTGTCCAAAGGATCTAGAGGTCTTCTCTAGTAGGTCTTTTAAATTTGAACCTCTACTATTAATAAAAGTGGGACATTCACCAAGTATGTTGTGTAAGTCTGCAGGGATGAGGCTTTCCCAAGCACTGTAAATAACATCTTTAACTTCAGGTGCTAACCTATTGTGTTTGTAATACCATTCCTGTTGGCGTATTGTTTCTATCAGGCACATCTTTATGGTTGGTGACTTTGTCACATAACCTGTGTGTGTCATGCAAAATTGGAACAAAGTCAGTAGACCTTCTAAATATTTCATGTTGAAGCGACAAAAGTATATCAATGGAATAACCTCTTTGGACAAATAAGTCCTTCAATATGTCCAGTTCATTTTTAAAGACATCATCCTCACTAATAATACGAGACAACCTGATCATTTGGCCCTTAACATTTCTCTTAACATAGGCAGGGTGACAACTACTATAATGTAGAAATTAGCTGTAAGTTTTCTTTTTGTATAATCTCGATTCTATTTTACCATTTTTAGTATATAATTGTAAATCCAGATCATCAATACTCATCTTGCCAACCTTGTGTGCAAATTTTAAGAATGTTGTCGTGTTCAAATATAAAATTCTTCCAGTTCGTTGTGTGCCCTTCCAAAAAAGCAAAATATCATCCAAAAATCTAAAATAGGCATTTTAGCCTTATAATCATATGTCAACACAAACTGGTCTTCCCATTCTGCTAAAACAAGGTTGGCATAAATGGGTGCACATTTAGCACCCATAGCCATCCCTGTGGACTGTCTGTAATACTCATGCTCAAAACCTACAAAATTTTTCTCCAGGACCATTTGCAACAGATCCACCAATAGGTCCTTCTTGGTCCGGTGCAAGTTGGTATGTTTGTCCAAGCTCTTCCTAAACCAGTCGAGCCCACAATCATGGGGGATCACTGAAAATAAATTGATAACATCAATAGTGACCAACAAAAAATCCCCCAGATCATCATGAGACAAAGTTCTGAGGCAGTCCAAACAGTGCCACGAATCTTTTAAGATATATGGCAACCTTTCCAGGATGTCCTTGGTCATAATGTCTATGTAGGAAGCTAGAGGTTCAGTTTTAGATCGTCTGGCTGCAACTATGGGTCTAAAAGGTGGGTTAACTAAATTTTTATGAATTTTGGGTATGCCAAAAATGGTGGGTATGACCGGGTGTTCTACCGATAAATATTTATATTCCTCAGCATCTATTATACCTTCACATAGCAACTCATAAAGCATCCAGTCTATTTTGGTGTACACCTTCTGGACATTAAATTTAGAAGCTAACTCATGTGTGTCATATATCATTGGAACTACCCCTAACTTTACTTTTAAAAAATCCAAGACTTTCAAGTCTTTTTTTGAGAGACAAGACCAAGCGTTTCTTTTATCTGAACCTCTGACTATGGACATCAATATTGGGATGTTTAAATGTGGGAAATGTGTTTGCTGCAACTATATTCTCACAGAAAGCTCTTACACCTTTCCACATTGTAATACACCTATTTACTTCAAAAAGTATTTTAACTGCAATAGTGCTTTGCTAGTGTATGCAGCTGTCTGTTCCACCTGTTCATGTTTCTATATTGGTAAAACTTCACGTAGATTAAGTGATAGAATAAAAGAGCACAACGCAGCCATCAGGTCTAAGTACAGATCTAATGCTTTAGGTAAACATAGCTTAGTGTGTTCCAATTTTGAGAAGTTTCATTTCTTTGTTTTAGAGCAAATATCTGACATTTTTTGGGT
>NC_056741.1:1298498792-1298696292 GCF_019279795.1 Protopterus annectens
AAAAATATTTTTTTTTTTTTTAAAAAAAAAAAAAAAATATATATATATAGATACATACATACACACACACACACACACACACACACACATATATACATATTTATACATACACACACTCACACCATATGGGAAACAAATGATTGGCAGCCATGTAGCTGTGGCATGAGTATTCATTGAGAAAAAGGGTAAAGTACGACTAGACAATGTAGTGGGATCTCAGAGTTGGTGTATTTAATTTGGAGGTGCATGGGGGATACCACCTCCCCGCACCCCCCACTAATTAAATATACCAACTTCGAGGTCACAGTACATTGAGAAAAGGGTAAACTATGAATAAATAATCATGCCGCCATTGGTCTGAATATTAAGTTTACTAAGATGTCATAGATTATTAGATTTTGGGCATGGTTAATGCAGGACTTGCTAATCTACATTCTGCAAGGTACCACACCAATATAAAGCCTGTGTGTGTGTGTATATATTATATACAACTAACTACATATATAAATTATATTCTAGATGTAAGCTATGTCCAACAATAATTACATATGCTACAGCAAGTTCGAAACATTAGATGGGGAACTGTTTTACATCAGAAATTACAATGATAAAGCCATTTTCCAAATACAAAAAAGTGTACTCCAGAATGCATGATTTTGGGGAAAAAACTTCTTTCCAGGGGTGGCCATTATTTCCCCAGCAAAGCACAGTCAGGTATTACAGCTTGTTTAGAGCATTCTGATGATCCACCCACTTGTGGGGAAAACATCAAACAGGAACTCTGTGTAAAATTGTTCAACATTTTCTATTTAAAACAGTGGACCCCCCATCTTACAAAGATTAGAATGTACTGAGGAAGGCTTGGTTGAGAAGTCTTAAGGCAAGTGCAGAAAGAATGCCTGAAATGATACTAATGGTTCCATTTTCCACTGTCTAATGCTTGTCTGTTATTAGGTTAAAAACTTTCCATAGCACCTTAGAATGATTCTGAAGGGAAGTGTGCTTGAAGTTAAGAGTACAGATAAGCTTTCTGAACAAGTGTTTTACTTGTATTCACATTTATGAACCCATCTAGTTTCTGAGCTTCTTGGTTGTTTCCACTGGACTGATGTCTCTGATTTTGGATGAGACTATCACTTGGGAGGGTGGCCTAATGGTTAAGGTGTTTGCTTTCCAAGCACAAGGTGTAGGGTTTGAGTCTCACAAGGGAGAATTGGCTAAACTTAAAATGGCTTGCAAGAGCAGTTAGGTTCATAGGTTAGTACTAAGCTATTTGTTAGTCATATTAACCAAAATTTAATTCTGGATTTATAAACAGCAGGAGAGGACTTGAAAATGATTATTGTACTGCACACTAACATATTAGGGAGAGTTAAGGCAGATACGGAGTCAAGAGTTGCCAGTCCACTGATAAAGCTTCCAAATTTTAAAGCATTTATGGACCAAAAGCGACATTTTGGAATACTTTCCTTAGTACACAAAGTAGAGAAAATGTTAATTTACTTGCTTTTGTTTACCGAGAAAGTCAGACATGTCAAGAACTCCTTTTCGACAAACAGCCAAGGAGAAAAGCTTTGCATACAACACACAACTTTGGCCAAGACATAATTTTAGAACAATGGCTACATTCATTTCAGTTGATTTTAAAGTATGAAAGGTTGTACAGTACTAAGAAATTTCCTGAAGAAATAATAGATCGGGGACCGCAATAGACACGAAACCTTGTCACTGACTGTTGCCTGCAAGAATGTTTATTACTTAGGCAATTTATTACTAGGTGTTAAGACTCGGGTGTCAAATCACAAGTAGTGTTCTGGAAGGTTCCATCCTTAAGCCACTCAAAGTTTAAAAATAAAATCAAAAGTTTACACAAGTTACAAATTATGCAAAAAAAAAAAAAAAAAAGTATCTGCAGTAACAAAATACAGATACAATACGACTTTCATGATTAGATATACAGCTTTATAAAGTTACTGAATTTCTAAGAAATGGATCCATAGTTAATACTAAACTATGTAAAAATGGCTGAGGAAACAATCACATAGTACTGTAGATTCTTATTAATCTTATATTTGCTTTGTACTGTATTGTGTGTATGTTACTGCATTATATGTAAAATTGAGCTTTTCTCCTCGTTGCTCCGCTGTAAATGGACATGTGTCCAGTCGGACTTTCCTGGTTAATGAATGTAAAATAAAAATAAATCTAATTAATGGGTAAAAACAAAGTTTGATATTTACCATTGCATTCAATAGAAACATTTATTTTTCTCTCACTAAGTAATACGCCTCAAAAACAGGTTGACCGGATTCAGAATACAATGACAAAAAAAAGCTAAACTTCAGCCTCAAAATATTTCCAATACACAGTGAAATCTTTTGCATCAGCACTTAATACAAAGGTATTTAACCAGCAGAATAAAACCTAACTATAAAACTAAGTTGAGAGGTACCAATTATAATCTGTCACTACTTCAGTCTCCTACATATTACTTTTGAGTTATTCCCAACCTTCAGTGCAGTAGCTCATCCGTTCCTTTGGGACTCTGTTATCCATTCAGCAGGCATGAGGTTTGTTAAGACTTTGGAGCAAAGTCCGGATATACATACACAAGACTAATACAGTAGTGAGAATTTCTTTTAGCATTAAACAGTTACATTATAGCAGAAGTACAAGAATAAATAAATAATTTTACAACTTCAACAGCAAACTACTAAGCCTGAACAAAAGCTGAGCCTACGAGTATGGAGAACTGCATTTATACTGAAAAGCTACAAATGCAGCTGCTGTTTAAAACACCTTTCAAAGATACAGACTTAACTATGTCAAGGAAGGCGGTTAGTGTCCTTTGCCTTTATTTTTGTTGGATGTTCTAAAACGAAGTCTCACCTTTAGGGGTCAGGTTTCCCCAAAAGCTCAAGTCAGCTATACTACAGTAAATGGCATCACATCTCGTCTGTGTTCTATAACATTTTTTCTTACAAGATATAGTAAAAGGCAACCATGACCGTGGTAAAGATTCTGACAATTACCAAGATTCAATAATAAACACACAGATCTCTATTTTCATCGAATATGGTGAACTAAGGATCACAGAGTACCCCTCAAACGCAAATGATACTCAGGGATGCCACTAACACAGACGTCATCTACTACGTGAGTAAAAAAACAAAGCTTGAAAAAGAGCCAGGGGCAAAGGGCCCAAGATCAAGACCAATTTCCCCACTTCTAGTAGTAATCCAGAAGAGTGACCGCGCAATGAAAAAAAAATCAACCTCTTAACATACATTTTCAAAAAGAAAGGTGTCTATGTTGTCACAGTTAAGTGTTGCTTTGTCCTTTGGCACGCAAGAAAACACTTCAAAAAGAACATTCTATGATGAACCGTGGAAAATATTTATAATAGACAGTTATAAACTTGAAAAGTCACTGGTCCTAAAAACCTGTGCGTCTTAAATCACGTACAAAAAATAAATTACACTTAATCTCTTTAGAAAACTATTTTTGACCAAACCATCTTAGCCCACCAACTTTATCAGATAACTGTCCATCTCTAGGCAGTCTCCATAGTTTAGATAAAACCTGAAAAGAATTTGCGGAAAAATATCTCCAATTTTTGGAGTTGGGAGAGAAAGATGTGCGTCTTGACTCTCTGTAGCAGTCCAGACTTATGTGAAATGGGTTAAATATATCGGTCTCCCATAGATCTCACGTGCCCCCGCCCCAACAGTCCCGACTTACAAGCACATCTTTCAAAGTACTACAAAAATCCCAACGGGGGGGAACTCTTGAACAATGAAACCAACCGCTAGACTTCTGAAATTGCTAAACATTTATATTTAACGGGACTTCTCCTCTCGCTTCCACATTCTAATATAAACCTACCGTAATGACAGCTATCGTGTTAAAAATTCTCAAAAGAACACCCCCACCCCCAAAAAGTGAGAAAAACCTAATCCCTAATTACTTACCAGAAACGGGTGGGTGCACTTTACATCAACCTCATTCTTTACCCTCTCTCTCATTTTACTAGAGAGACATGGTCCGGCTTTTCTTTAGTCGAAATAATAATCCAATAAAGCCGTAATTTTACTAACACTGTACAGAACGAAAAGGATAGCGTTATGAAATGATAATAGAGTAATATCAAACAACATCCCCAAAACGAGTTTATAATCAGGAGGTTGTCCTATAGAAAAAAAAAACGGAGCATATAAACAAGATGGAAAGCTAAGAGCGTATAGCGCGCTTGCGCATTATGGCCTGAAAGAAAAGGGCTGCATTCCGCCCAGAGTTGGAGGTTAATACTGCTACCACGCGCTCGCTTCAAAGTTTCATACTGTCTAATACCAGCTCTCATTGCTAAAGTAGTTATTAAGTATCACGCAGTCAAACGTTTTTAAATCATAATTTGACAGTAAATACAGACATCAAAGTTAGTCTGTCTTAAGCTCGGGCATACCTCTCAACCTAGAGTTTTCGCAGACTGTCAAAACTTTTGCCTCATATTTCCAGTTGTTTCCTCATAAAATAAATGGTTTTCTGGCAAATCATTGATGTTTGAAGTAGGTAAATATTGACAGACATTTGAGGTCCACATGTATGAGCATACCTCTCTCATAACGAGGCATGTACCTCATTTGGGGTCTTAAAAAAGTTCATGTTCCTCGAAGTTCCACATTGAAAGAGTCTGTCACAAATTCAGCGTTAGGAATTTTTTAAAACTTATATCCATGGCTAATAGGAATCATATTAATTTATTAAAAGATTGTTTTTATAAGTAAAACGAGTATATTTTAACTATCCTTTGACCTTCTTAGTTGAAGTTGACAGTAAGCCACTTGTATGTGTTCCACATGTTACCCATTTGTTCCACATTATGAGGCCTAGTGTTCCTCATTTTGGAGATGGAAAGTTGAGAGCTCTAAGTGTACCTCATTTTGAGGAAGGTACCTCATTTGCAGTCTTAAAAAGTTCATGTTCCTCTACAGTCCATATTGAAAGGGTCTGTCACTCATGCATTGTTAGGAATGTTTTAATATCCATGGAGAATAGAAATGAATCATATTAATTCATTAAAATACCTTTTTTATAAGTAAAACCAGCATATTTTGACCACCATAACCTTCCTAGTTGAAGTGCTTAGTAAGCCATTTGTAAGTGCTCCACATTCTCCCTTTTTGTTCCATATTATGAGGGCTAATGTCCCTGAGTTCTCCAGAGAGTGGTGAAGACAACTGCGAGGATCATTAAGACCACCTTACCACCAATCCACAACTTGTACTTATCCAGATGTAAATGAAAAACAAATCACAATTCCACACAATGCAAATGCAAACTTCTTTACTAAATAAGATGTCAAAACAAAGCTTTCGGATAAAACAATCCTTCATCAGTGTTACAAATATAAGAAATGCAATACTCAATATATACACACTTAAAATAAGCACATGACACAGCCATCCTATCACAACACATAGATATTCAATTACAAAGTTTATGTTTAAAGCGCTCAATTGTTAAATTTCCTTAATCATATACGAAATGGGGTGATACAAAACTACCATAAAAATATAAAAATAATATAAAAATATATGTGCATACACACACGCCCCATATCTATATTCATAACTATATGTTGATATGTATTTTTATAAAAAACATAATATTATACAACATTTCTCTGTTTTAATTTTAAAATTGTTTTAATTGTAATATGTTTATTTATACCCGGAAGGGCATCTGCCTGCAAACGTACAATCCATTCATATTCCTTCACATCTAGCCTATTAATAATGTCACCATGCCGTATATTAGGTTTCAAGATTTCTACCACTCTAAAGTTAAAGTTATGACCAGTACCTTGTTCTAAGATATGTTTTGCTAATGAATTACTTTCAGTCTCTCTAAGTATATCAGATTTATGCTGCAGAATTTTATCACATAGTCTTCTGGAGCATTTACCCACATAAAATGCTGAACAGGCTGTACAGGCCTCTAAATATACTACTAAAGTAGTATTATGTCATAGTATATCTCAAAGGTTGAAGTTTATGTGGTGTATTATTATCTATCCTATTCTGAGAATCTGAAAAATATGGTTTGGCAACACTTTCTCTTAACGATATATCTTGCTTAGTACTATTTAAATGATTTGCATCATATCCTCTTACTTTAAAATCATTTGTCATTTCTTTCATTTGTTCAATACATTTCCCCATTTTTGTATTTAACCTACTGACCCTCAAGTATTGACTCTTGTGTACACTCTTAAATACATGTCTAGCATGCATACAATTCCTATGCAAATACTTATTGGTATGCATTTCTTTCTTGTATATACTCGTATCTAATTCACCTCCAGCTAACGTGACATATACATCTAAAAAAATTATTATTGATGGAGATATATTTATTTCAGACTTCAAGAAGTCTGTTGTTTGCTCTAGAAACATTTTAAAGTCTTGCAGTTCTCTTTTATTGCCACTCCAAATAAGAAAAATATCATCCACAAAACGCGAGTAAAAAAGTATTTTGTGTGCATAGGTGTTTGCATCGCCATAGATATTCATCTCCTCCCATTTACTTACGGTTAGATTGGCGTAGGTGTTTGCTACTGCCATGCCCATAGCCACACCAGAATATTGATGGTATATTTCACCATTAAAAATAAAGTTATTATTCTCCAAAACAAGTTCTAACATTTCACATAGAGTGGGCACTTCTCTTATTGTATATTTTCCATTCTCATCTAAAAGTTCCCTTATTTGATCAATACCATATGCATTTGGAATTACAGTGAATAAAAATTTAAGTCTAGAGTGGCAAGCAAGACATTAGAATATAAACAACTACTCCACCATTCATATAATTTCTGAAGAAAGTGACATATAGTAGATCAACTGAGGGTACAGAAAACATTATTCGAGAGAACCGGGATATACTAAGTTCTATCCCAGGACATAAAAAAATGGTTAACTGAAAAACCTTTATTCTGTTATAAGAATTCAGAAAATTTAAAACAATCTTTATGTTATAAGAATTTTCATTTTAATCGACAAAAAAACATTAACTTTAAGACAAAAGGGACAATACCATGTCATAATTGCTCATGTTGTGTGAACATCTGCCAATTGACAGATTTTTTACATCCTATTACAAAAAGAAATTATTCCTTCACTTGTATGGCCACTTGTAACACTACTTTAGTAGTATATTTAGCGATCTGTACAGACTGTTCAGCATTTTACGTGGGTAAATGCTCCAGAAGACTATGTGATAGAATTCTGGAGCATAAATCTGATATACGTAGAGGAATTGAAAGTAATTCATTAGCAAAACATATTTTAGAACAAGGTACTGGTCATGACTTTTAACTTTAGAGTGATATAAATCTTGAAACCTAATATACGGCATGGTGACATTATTAATAGGCTAGATGTGAAGGAATATGAATGGATTGTATGTTTGCAGGCAGATACCCTTCCGGGTATAACTAAACATATTACAATTAAACCAATTTTAAAATTAAAACAGAGAAATGTTGTTTAATATTATGGGCCAGATTCAGGAAGCCTCCGTGTAAGAGTTATTACTCTTACACGGAGGCTGCAGTGAAACTGTGTGATGTCAGCATGTCATGCATATGCATGAGGTGCATGAGGCATGCTGAATCACACTAGTAACTCTTACACGGTCCGTGTAAGAGAGTAGAAGCGTGTCAGTAGGCTAAGCCCTGCAAGACACGCCCACGGAAGACTAGAATGGCTGAAAGTAAACAGCCACGAGAGAGGCCATGGAAATGTGCATAAACACACTACACAACACATGCCCCGATAGACCATCACTGTATAAAGTGAAGAGATGTAATAAAATTAAATTAAAACCTTTTTTTTTTTAAAACCCCGTAAATGTTTGCTACTGTGTGCGCCCGTGTGCGCGGGTGTGCTACTAGCGCAATCACAGTTAGCAATCAGTGGAAAAGGATATAAGAACTAAATATGCAAAGTAAGCCAAGAAGTAATAGCTTAGCGGTAGAGTTGCTGGCCTAAGAGTAGGCAGGCAGGGTTCGAGCCCCCACAACAACCTTTTTTTTTTTTGTAAATAAGCACTAAAAAGCCCCCTGACAGTATTGTACACATGTAAATGTATTCCCTTTTGTAAAATGGAATGAAACGGAGCATATATTCTGAAGTAACACAATAACAAAAATAGTCAGAAATGTACTGATAGCTAAGCTGCTGTGAGACGGAGTGCCCGTAGCTGAGTAGTGTTTAAAAAGCTGCAAACTGCGTGCCTGTTGCTAGGCATCGGTTTAACAGAGTGAAACTGTTTGCAACTAGCTGTGCTTAGCTGAACATGTGTGTCACTAGCCAATTAAGGTTTATCCCAGCGCACACCGTTTGCCACAAGCTAACTGCCAGTGCGCATGCGTTAGCTCCGCAAACGGCGCAGACCTGGTTTTAAGTGCTTAAAAGTGCTTTTGGCATGTTTGATTGACAGGTCTCAACTCATTTCTGTCAGGAAAATCAAAAATCAGTTGCCAGATTCGAACCCAGGATACCATGCACTAGAGTCAAGGTACTAAACCACTAAGCCATGACAGCAATACCTAGAAATGCAGAAATAGCATATATATGGGATAAAATCCAGAATGGAGCATGATAAAGCATTTTCATTGAAGTAGATACAATTCCAAAATGGCCAATCAGAGAAATGTGCGGGAAAATCGGCATATATAAGCCCCATAGGCGGAATACACAGCAGAAACGATTGTAGATCAGAGCTGCAGTCAGAATGAGTGGAGTAGGTGAGGGACGTTGCTTTCGAGCACAGCGTTGGGGCGTTGAGGAGTCCAGATACATGGTCTGGCTCCTTGTCCATCATCACGAGGCCCAACTCATGCAGGGCCAGGTCTCATGGGGAGCATATAGGGCAGAGGCATGGGACCAGTTGGCTCGTGATCTGACCAGTGCTACTGGCATTCCACGCACTGGTGAGCAGATCCGTCACCACCATGCGGACTTGAAGCGCATAAGCAAGACCAGTTGTCCGAATGGATCCAGGAGGCCCGGATATGCCCAACGCCCCACTACTGAGTAAGTTACATTTTACTTATGTATGTAAGGATTTCAACTAGCTGATACCATGGAGATGTGTAGTCCAATATTACTTCTTTTGTATTACAGCTGCAGGTGTCCGCTCTATGAATCGCGAGATGCATGCCCGTAGGCTGGTGCGGATGCGCCACCGTGCAGGTTAGTAACCCCACCCAGTACTTGTAAATAAATATTATACTGTAGCATGTATCAGAACACTGCAGTGTATTGATTAAAAGTAATATAATGTGCAAGCAAGATTTGAAAGTCTGCAGGTATGGCTGCAACAAGTTCATCAGTATGCAAGTGTAACTGGAAATATAATTGATAGAATTAAACAGTGCTGTAATACAGATGTCCCACCATTAATTAAATATAGTGTAACCTGCAGTAGTCTCAAGAGTACAGCTTCAGAATCTGAGGTAGTCACATGTGAGATATATCCCTGTTGAAATGCTGAATCATGACAGAAGTGAGGCTGTTGGAAAGTGTTTGAATCACCACTAGTCTAACATGTGAACAAAGCCTAGAAGTAGCAACCTGAACTGTGAATTTGCAGGAAGTGTGAGACTGACAGAAAGGGTCATGTATGAATAAATAAAGTAGTAATAACCCGGAATATATTAGCCCCAGTGTGTTTCTACAGAACTAAATGCATGTGGGAAGTACAACTTAATATACCAAACTGATTTCAGTGTGTCAGAATCTGGAATGTCTAGCCAAATGCTGTATATGGTGATCACAGTAAACAATTTGCAGATAGAATGAATGATTATCTGACAGACTAAACAGCCATAGTTGTCCCCTGTCCTGTCATCAAAGTGTAGCAGGATGATGTATCTGATCAAATTCAAAATAAGTAGGATAGTGATGTATTTGTAACAGGTGTAGCTTGACAGTCAAATAAAATTTATTTTGAAACATCAGCCTCAACTTAATTGTGTACCTATTATAAATGTAAATCAATGTGTAACATATGAATGTGTCATCACTTTCTATCTCCGCCCAACCCTATAATTCCATATAACAACACCCACTAAATAATGGTATGTGAACATTTCATTAATCATGGACATTTGTCCGTTTCAAAATATATGCATGTCTGTTCGTGCATGTGCCCTGTTCATACCTGCAAATCTGATGGCCTGTTGCCATTAATCAACCCTGCATGTTGTTTGACTGTGTATTTCTGTTCAAATAATGCATGTGATATTGATATGCCCCTTGTTCAATGGTGTTAATATCTGGGTGTTTGTTTGATGGGAATACCAATGCATGCTGTTACAACTAATCTGAATGGAATACAATGCCACTAACCCAAACTAACATAACTACTCACAAACCTAGAACGCTTGGGAAGGCAGGTCCCAGCGGACCCACCTCTCCCACCTCAGCTGGTGACTGCACCAGGCACTAGTGCCCAGGCCGGACCCTCCGGTGGCCCTGTGCCACCTTCGGGTGGAAGCGCTGCAGGGGATGGGGCCCGACCCCCCTCTGCAAGTGTGGCTGGAGGGTTCGTCCACTCACCCTCCGCGGTGTCCGGTCTGTGGTGCGAAGGGAGATCCAAGACACTGTTCTTGGGCCCCTACGCCAGCTCGAGGCTCGTGTGGCACAGCTAACGGCCCGGCCGTTGCCCGCCACACAGCCCCAGCACAGCCCCGTCCTGGGCTGTGAAGGAACAGTGGCAACTGCCTATGGGTGGGGATATCAGTTCCACTGTTGCCATCTGTGGGCTCATGCATCTTGGAAATCCCAACCTCCGTCCCCGTCAATTGTGTAACCCCCCCACATGTGTCATACACCGCCCCTGTATGCGTCTTGTCTGTCTTGTCTGTTAACCTACCCAACCTACCTCCCCAGCTATACCGACTTCCTTCACCTGACATACCACTCTCACCTGAAAAAAAAAAAAAGGGCACTCTGTACCCACAAAAAAATTACGCCCCATACATAGCTGTCCATGTCGCACACATGTCTACTTGACATTGAAACAGTTAATTACAATTGGCTCTACAACAACTATTAATGTTGTCCTGACACCTCTCTCAGGGTGAAAGGTTTCTAATGTCTCACCAAAATACATGGAAATGCACAGCTGTTGCTGCCAAAGACATGGGCATCTATGGGCCTTACCTACATCCCTCCTGCAAATCCCACGCTTGTTTCCCTACTGTCTTACCCTCTTTGTGACCCCTTTTCACCACTTTCCTGTCACCCCTTTTCTTTTCTTTCAAAGAAATTAGCTGGTGTGCTGTGTTAGCGGAGCTCACCGCCAGTGCGATCGTGAGCTCCCAAGCAAAGCGCAGACCTGGTTTAGTGCTTAAAAGTGCCTTTATGGCACTTTGATTGACAGGTCCTGTACTCAGTTTGAAAGTTTGCTAAGAAAAATAAATTCCCACTGTCAGTCTCCAGGACCTTGGTAACATTAGTCTGTATGACCTACCACTAAGCCATGCCTGCTTTACAAGAACGCACTGCTAAAATAAATATAACATGTAATAGTAGGAATCAGTATAAAGGCAATATAGGAGATGTACTATCCAAAGCATGTCAGGTAGAGTTTTAATGGCCAAATTACTGGATTCCCATACTAGTTCAGTGTGAACAGAAACAGCCCTGCTACCTGTTAGCTTGTACATAATAATGTAAGGTAATGTACATATGTGAAGGTATGTATATCTACACATACATATATATAAATATATATTAATACATATGAAATATGGTTGTAGGTCTCAGTAGCCATACACACTCACTACAGGAAACAGTGAAGATATATGCAGCAACCAGAATCTGCAACACAGCCTGGCTCCTGTGAGACCTACTAAGCCCTTTAACTGCTTAAAGGTGCCTCCAGCACTTTGATTGATAAGCCCTATACTCAACTCAAAAGCAGAATATGAGCATACTAGTAGGCCCTACCACAAGACCATTGTAACACTAGTCTGTATGACCTACCACTAAGCCATGACTCTCATACAGGAATATAGTGCTAAATAAGTGGAACACGTAATAGTAGGAATGAAGATAAAGGCAATATAGTATGTCTACTACCCAAAGCATGTCATGCAGACTTTTATAGTCCCAATTACTGGGTTCCCATACTAGTGTAGTGTTAACAGAAACAGCCCTGCTAATTGTTAGCTTGTACCCAATAATGTCAACTAATGTACATATATGAAAGTATGTATATGTACACAGATATATATATATATATATTTATATAGCAATACATATGACATATAGTTGTAGGTGTCAGTATGCATACACACTCACTATAGGGAACAGGCAAGATAAATGCAGCAACCTGAATCTACAACACAGCATGAAGCATGGTAGATGTACTAACCTTCACACTCACAAAACACTGTCAACAGCATACCAGCATGGTCCACGCCCTACAATCTGAAAGGGCAACGCCTATCTCACATACCCTTTTATAGCAGTGTCCTGAAATCACAGTGAGACATGCAATCAGTACACACCCAGCTGCATGCAATTAGCAAATGTTGCCTTACAATTGGTGCAGAGGCCATCACATGGACCTATGCAGATACCTACAAAAGCAATGAGTACCCACACTACACTCATGCAATACATTCATTGCACAAAACCGACAGAAAGAGAGAGAGACAGAGAGAGAACAAAACAGAAATAAAGACAGCCAGCAGCAAAACCAGCAGCAGCAGCAGCAGCAAACTTCAAGCAGCACCAGTGACACACCAACAGCTGCCACAAACACAGGTAATGCAAAGTAGCAGGTTAATCCTGTGTATACTGTGACACCTCAAATGTATCATAGTTCACTATCTATAGGTATGTCCATGAGATAGGTTGTGTGTACATAGTCATGAAATATAAACATATGTAATATTGTTGTACATGTGGGCCATAACTAACACTTCCATAGCTTAGAACACAAGGCCAGTTGTGCATATGATGCAGTAGTTCCCAGGGTCAGTAGAGGTTCCTCCTCATTGGTGTGGGACCACTGTGTATGTATGGCACTGTTCAGGTACATATCCTGTAGTATGGCCAGGGATTAATATCAGTCTGTCATGTGGTGCTATGTCCTCCAGGGGTGAATGTAGCACACATCCAGGGATACCATTTCGTAACAGTGATGATATGTGTTCTGCAATGATGAGGGTGGCTCTCACCTGGACATGTGAGAGGATAGGGAAGTTACAGTCATCTGGGATAACTAATAACACGTGTGTAGGACAATGGGGGTACCTGCACCTAAACTGTCTGCAACAATGTTGGCAATATCTGTGCATTTGGTGAATGTGAAGCATCTTAACACTGCAGACAACAGATGCCTTCCGTCATGTGAATCTGCCCTGTGCTGCAGTAGCCTCCTACTATTGTTATACAATATGCCTGTATCTGTAGTCCACTGGACAGGATTAATAAGTGGTGTGCAGTTGTTCTGGGTTAGATAACTGTGTGCACAGTACATGCAGTATGTGGGATGTCTGTGGTAAGCATATGCAAAGGTGCTGGCGGTGTGTGTTGTGGCTTCCACTGGCCCAGTGGGCTGCATGGATAGCATCACTGTCATAACTACTGAATAACTGTGTAATAACATGCATACATAGCAAGGTAGTGTACTGTGCTTGTGATGTTGTTCAGATATGTATATCCAGGCTGAGTAATGTGTGTCCACATCACAGGGTTGGATGGCAGCACACATCCAGTATGTATGGATGAACACCCAGAATGTGTCAGACGTGTCACCTGTGCAGAAGTATCTGGCCATTACCTGTGCATCCCCCACAACACACACACATGCAACATATGGCAGATGTACTATAGCAGTACACACATGTTCATAGGTTCATACTAGGCTATCTGCCCAAGGGCATTTACAAGCCTAGCCCATCGTTTTGTGGCTTACGCCACCCCTTTAGTATGGGGAACCATACCCATTATTTTGCTGTGCCTCTGTCGAGCAGTGACACGGAGGTAATCCCTGGGGTATATCTGCGATCTCCCATCCATTGGTCAAGATTTCTCTTGAACAAGGCCAGCGAGTGCTCTGCCTCACATATACCGTGATTTTGTTCCACAGCATAGGGAGTCTTTGGGTGATGAATCTATCCCTCCAGCATGTCCTATTAATAGCCGTGTCTAGGTTTAAGTCTCCGCCCTTGTGGCTCTGATGGATCTAGGTTTTAGGTGAAGCATATTCATCAAATCTGGGTTTGACATGGCCTTGTATGTTGGGCAAAGGTCACCTCTGAGCAAGCGTGCGACTGAATAGAACATACATGGACATGCTGGAGGGCAAATTCCTAACTGAGAGGCTCCCTTCACTCTGTAATGAGCTCGAACAGTTGAGAATGAACAGTTCATAGGTTCATACTAGGCTATTTGCCCTAGGGCATTGGTAAGCCTAGTAGAATGTGCTTGTCTTTGCCACCCAATCACAAGTTATGCTGCTATGCCCTTGTCCGACTTTAGTATACTTTGCCTCTGTCTAACAGCGACATAGAAGTGATACCTGGGGTACAACTATGATCTCCATCCACTCATCCAGATTCCTATGGAAGAGAGTCAATGAGGGACTCTGCCTAACCAGTAGTGTGAGCTCATTACAGAGTGAAGGGAGCCTCTCGGTTAGAATATGCCCCTCCAGCATGTCCATGTATGTCAGTGCTGAGGTCCAGCTCTCCTGAGCATGTGGCTGTATGGGACTCTGATTGCCTGAGGTGCATCACGTTCATTACTGCTAGGTAGGACATGGCTGTATATGGCATGCACAGATTGCCTCTGAACAGGCAGTATGCCACTGAGTCCAGCTGGATTCACTTTACCTGGGCAGCATATGACATCTGTGTGAGCCATTGCATCCCCTTGATGATGTACTGTTGTCCTGTACCAGTTGCTGTAGGTGTCTGGTTAGGTACATCCCAAAAGGTGCATTGTTCGCAATTATAGGCCTGATGATGGATGAGTACAGAGGCACAATGACCTCCCCTGCCATACATGTGAATCAGTCATGATTAGCTGGGCTATATAACATGTCTGTCAATCCACGTTGGCCATGTGGTAGACAAATGACAGACCGCTACCATGTTTCTTCCCAGGTCCCCAACTACGCCTTCTGTACTCAATGGCCTAACACCTATGTTGTACTGTGCCACCAATGTGGAGGCGTGGGAATCTGCATTGAATACTGATACTCCCTCCCTTGTTCAAGTGTTGTGGCCGACAAGAATGGTAACAGCTATAACGCAGTAGTACTGGTGTGCTCCTGTGAAACCTGAAACAGGTTCATGTTACTGCACAGATATCAATGTCCAGAATGCTAGGTAGGGTTTTGGGTGCGTGCATCCTTGGGTCTAGACGTCCAGTGTTGAGTAGCATCACTCTTACTTCCTCATCCTTTGTGATACAAATGGATGTGGGTTTGCCTTATGAGCCTTGCCTAATACAGGCACTATGGGTGTAGCAGGAGGCTCCGCCAAATGTCAATAGGACTGTGGTGACAGGTGCAAGCTGTCCTTAGCAAAGCATACCACCCCAAGATGGCAGGCATTGGCACACCTGTGAATGACACCAGTATGTCAGTCAATTGTTGGAAGGGATCATCGTGCCTTGATATTGTGGCATTGTTCTAGGTGAGGGTAGGATGCTACTCAAGGTCAGGGTCAAACTGTCTCGGGCTACATGCTCAGAGAGCTCTGTAATGTCTCATGTCATGTAGTCCAGGGAGGAATGTGTCAGGCCATTCACAGCAGCATGGACATTGACTGAGTCATACCTGTACCTGCCTTGGGGTTACCTGACTGTTTGTGTTATGTGGCAGTTCATAGTGCCTGACAGGCTGCACACCGTGACCCTCACCTCGTTAAGCCTGGTGAACGTGATGTGAGTGTGCCTGATGATAGAGGCACCTAGTACAGGTGTATGAGGTGTGTTGTTAACTGTTAATGGCTGTGAGTGTTCAGCACATTGGCTTTGTGTGATATGTGTTGCACATGTTCGTTTATGTGGTAGTGGTTGCCTGGATGTCTGCTTAGGAGGTCTCTGCTGCATAGGCAGAGCTGTGGTCTGAGCCTACAAGTATGATCATGTGCGATCATGTGTTAGGTCCGCTGTTGTGGTAGGTCTACGTGAGACTGGAAGTGTAGTGAGTGATCCCCTTTGCCACGTGACTGGTTATGGCGGTATTGAGTAGACAGAGCCTAGCCTCCAGTCTGGTATATGGTTGCATCACTCACATGAGTTTGAATTTGTTGTTAGGAGGAGGGGTTGTCTGTGTACATGCATCTGTTCTAACATTGTCTCTGGAGTACCACACTCACCAGCTGGACTGAGGAGGGAACTGACAACTGACCTCTGGACATGCTAGAATACTATTGTGAACTCTGTAATCACTAATGATTGAAAACAAGGTCCAGTGGGGAGTGAGGGTGTACTGACATTACCTACTACTGCTGACTGATATAAAAGCGTCAGTGAGCAAATGCCAGGTAACCTAAGTGCAATGTGTCACAATGAAGTAAATGCAACAATGACAAGCAGTAACTTGCTGTCATGTGTAACATGGAAGTACGTGCAGTAAGCAATGCAGATAACAGTAGTGAGTCACAGATGTGTTGCAAAGATGTGTACTATGTGGAAGTAGCATACCAGTGAAATAACAAGCTAACAGATAACAAGCATATAAACAAAGGTAGATGCAGGAGGCCTGATGTAGTGTTTGCTACAACAAACAAGGTGTAGCAATGTCAGTAAGATACAGCTCAGATATGCAGGCACTATAAACCTGAAACCAGATGTCCCCAGCTATGAATGGCAGAGTACAGCCTATTGTCACACATGAGTGCAGACCACAAACATCGTTAATGTTAAATAACTGGCCTGAAGGCCAACTGCCCATACCAGAAGTAATACACTTGTACACTGGGCCCACAATCAGCAGTTCCCAACTTCAGTGGATGAAAGATATGTGTCCTGCCACCACAGTGCTTGCCACCAACCTCCCTAATGTAAAACAACTGGTCTGAAGGCCAAGTACTTAGTACAAATGACATAGAATGATAGCTACACTGTAATCAGGTTTTAACCAATCAGTAATAAGTAGAAGTCAACACTACCTGTATAGAATGTGTACCATGTATTGTTGAGATACTATGCTGATAACCTGTTTGTGTACCTTTCCAGATAGACATGGCACCTAACGGAATCCTGCCTACTCTGCTGCAGAGGATGACGTGATCCACCAGAGCCTGGTGCGTGACTATGCCATCCTGTTCTCACGCACCACCCAGAATCAGCAGGAGAGGTCTGCACTGTGACAAAACCTTGTTAGCAGGATAAATGATGTTGGCATGCATGATAGGACATATGAGCAGGTGAGACATCACTGCAGTGATTTGATAAGAAATGTCCGCCAGCGTGCTGCAGATATCCGCAGGCAACAGGCTGCCACAGGTGGGGTGGCCACATCCCCCTCACCAGACAGGAGGGGCTACTGCTAAGTGTTGTGGATCCAGCCCCAGAACAACAGCAACCATCATGCATCCTGATGGAGGTTGGATCCACACAGCAGCAAGACAGCAACCGTGCAGGTAAGATGCCATATTCATTTATTGTTATTACTTTTACATTTGTTGACCCAGATAGTCTAGCTGGATATAAGTTCATTTTCAGTAGAGGCCTGTGGAGAAAAGCTCCACACATAACGTAATAAAGGCAGACAGACAAGTTGTCATTACAGACAGCCAACATAATAGAATTGTACACCAGCCTGTTAATTAAATCAACATACATGTAAGGAAGTCAAACAGTTTAGAGTCATACACAATGTACCGTTGGTTTCAAAGCAATCCTACCTAAAGCATAATGGTTATGCAATAAGGCAAAAGCCATATACATAATAGTTAGGGCTCAGAAGGGTAGAGAAGTAGAAGGAGTATGACAGATACAATGATATGGAAGAGGCAGGAGTCAAGAAGGGAAGTGAGGAAAAGAAGGAAGACAGTCAAGAGGAGGTGGGAGGGATGGGAGAAGTAGGTCAGAGCATAGAAGGACATCAAGGTGAAAGAAACAGGGTAGAAGCTAGTTTCTATGCACAATGAGGGGTTAAGGGTGAAGAGAGGGTAGGGAGAGGGACGTTAGCCTGACTCCAAGAAGAACAAAGCCAGTGGTTTTGGAAGTACAGTTTGAGTTGACGTTTGAAGAGAGGTAAGGGTGAGATTAGAGTTAACTCCTGGTATGTACATATGACTGTTCTGTACGCTGTTACTTCATGCACGCATAAGGTGTGCATGTGGTATGTATCTGTCATCATGATATATATACAGACATGATGTGCAGCTGATGTGTATAAGGGAACTAGTGTACTACTGTACTGTATCATGTGTAAAATGAATGGCACACATGTGCCCACTGACATTACTCTCTTCACACTTCCAGGTCCCTCCCATGTAGCAATGAGGCAGGCCATACATGCTGGTGAGTCTTTTAAAATTATCTGTAAAACAATTTATAAAACTAGGAAGAGTAGTGTAACTCTGTAGTAGACATGCTGGTGACTGTGTTCACAATAACTGTAATTGACAGGTAGTAAATTGAGTAGTGTAACACGGTACTGATGTGTGTGTTTTCTGTGGGTGTGCATGTGTGCAAGTGTGCCTGTGCCCAAGTGTGCATGTGTGTTAGTGTCCATGAGTGCATGTGTCCATTTCTGAATGTGTGCATTAGTATTGAAGTGCATCTCTTTCAAATATGTATTGAGACTGTAATCTGTGTTCCATGTTTTCCTCCCGTAGGTTCTGGTGCTGCTCTGGTGACCTGCAGCAGGGAACCTGAATCTTGTGCCCCAGGTACTGATGATGATGAAATGTCTGTAATGGTGCAGGAAGGTGTGTCTGGGTCCACCATTGGTCAGCCAATTGACAGTACACAGCTTTCAACCCCGTCAACACGCACAGACATCCTGCCGCTACATCCTTTGTCACCATTGTCCCTAGGTGATGGACAGTCAGCAGTGGGCATAGATCAGGGTAATGTGGTACCTGTGGTACATGCATCCTCACAAGGCAGCCATGTGCAGAGGCCTCCAATGGTACCACGCAGACAGTCGCCCATGGGTTCTCGTGGCGGCATCCGTGGCCGTATTCGCCTCTGGCCGACGTGCACAAGGAGGTATGTCAACCTCCACTATGTTTTGAACTGTCATGCAGGCACAGGCACGTATGGAAAGGTACACCAGACAGGGTCTGAGGGAGCTGAGAGCATGTCGCATAGCCATGACAGACGGCATGCATGATGTTGCGAATGCTATCCGTAACTTCACAGATGTCGTTGACAGACGTTGTGGGGGCATAGAACAGCTGCTCCACAACCAGATGTCCATGGGCCAGGGCGATGGTGTGCGTTTGCGACGTCGACGTGGCTGTATGCCAGCAAGAGCACCAGCTGGCAGTGGCCGTGGACGACAACGGGCCCACTCGCGCCTCAAGTGCCAGCACCAGCCCCAGCAATGCTGGGTCTGTGCTGTCATCCAGACGCCCCAGGAGACCACATGCACGTGGCTCTGGACAGTCCCAACAGGGAACTGTGTCCAGTCAACACACCCCTGCTTCCGATGACAGTACCCAGTCTGGGTTAGTACCGGATACGGCCCGTAGCACCCCTGCCAGGCACAGGTACCGTGTCCGTGCCCACAGACACTGATCTGGATGACCTGACAGGTGCAGTCTGTGGCTGTCCACAAAACCCTGTACATGGCAGCCATTATGTGGGACTGTGTGCGTGCTTACACACATGCAGAAACCTGGAAACCTAAGACCTAGGGCAAACACATACACACACACACTGCACCAACAACGGTCCACCCTGTACTGCTGCCCCTCATAAACACACATACACACACATGTCAATTGGTGTTACCAGTGGCCGGCTTGGGCATACCTAACCCACACCCTGTGCATATGATGACACTGTGCCACCTCCTGCATACTACAACATCGGTGCAGGTAAAGGTAAACACGTTGCTGATGCACAGGGTGACTACATAGATGTGTATAAGTAGTAACATGTTGGTAACTGTTGACTGTTGCAGTATAAATGTGTGTATATCCCAGCAGTCCTGCTGCAGTAACTGTATGAATGTCCTCAATTGTTATCTGCACCCATACTACTTAACAAAGTGTACCAGCTGCACACCATCACATGCTAACATTGACTATGGCAATGCATCTTGTGCTGTTATGTAGATTCAGCTACATGTATCTGTTCTGTCACACATGCATTTATACACACCCTGCTACCCACACACATGCACACACTCACCTGCCATTCCCATTATTTATCACCCTACATGAGTAGCTGTTGATACATGACAGGTACACATTTCAGAAGTGCACTATGTTGTTTACTACTGGCATCCCCTTCTCTACCTGTACTCACAGGGTTCAGGCAACCTCATCAGTTGGAAGATGTAATGTGCATCAGGTACTGTAGTACCCTGATTGCCACAGCAAACATGTTTCCCATACGGAAATGCACACACAGACACATCCCACATCCACACACTTGCCACATTCAGGCTTCAGAACACTATCTAGGTATATTCGGTACATGTGCGTGTTACAGTAGCATGTAACACTATACTGAGTACTGGCAGTTAGTTGTCTGTTGTCATGTTGTCTGTATAGAATAAAAGAATTGTTTGATTATCCTACTCCGCTTTGTGGACATTACTTGAAGAAGTGTTACCTTACATGTGTTATCAGTACCACCACCTTCTGTTTTGTAGTTTTGTTTGTATAGGGTGCTATCAACATCACTGCTTGTTAAGGGTAATGACCACCCTGCAGTGCATAGCCCCATGTGGCAAAAGCCACATCCCACCCCATCATTGTGCACACACACTAACCCCACCAACAGTAAAACACATACTTTCCATTTGCAAGATTTAAACCCATACCTAACTGTGCAATGACAGTAGAAACAGACACATTAGCAGAGTGTGCTATTTGCAGTAGTTGGAGAAATCCTTACTAATGCTGTACTTAGAGGGTGCTGACATCATCTGTGTGTAGGAGGAGGGATGTGCACCCTGTAGTGTGTTCTCCCAGTTGGCAAAAGGCAGTTAACCCTCCCAGCATAGTGCACACACATAAACCACACTCATACATTCCCTTTGCAGGATTCAAACCCCTACCTAACTACGTTATGACACTGAAAAAAGACGCATTAGCAGAGCGCGCTATGCAAATTATTTGAGGACTTTACTACAGGTGATATAGTTATACAGTCCTGACATAATCACTGTTTCAAAAGGGGATCTGCATCCTGTACCATACTGTCACGGTTGCTAATAGGGACATTTCCACACACACACATCGATGTGTTGGTGGTTTGCATATGTGGGGATCCAGAACTCCAGTGTGATTAGTATATGGTTTGATTGCAACAATGAGGGATATACTCCCAGTGGTGAGCAGTTTGTACTCATGTTTGTAAAGATCAGCTCTACTATATCTGCCCCTCTTGTGGGAAGGTTGGTTACCTGTTCCATAGCCAAAGAATGTCCGATCAATGGGAACCTTAGAGCTTGGGTATTGTGGCTTGTGTAATGTTCACAGTCTATGTTTGGGTAGCTGGCATCACCCAGTATGATGGTGTTTGCAGAGTAATCTAAACTCTCCTGTGTCAGCATGAAGGCTGTGTGGGAGACCTGAGTTTGAGAGGGTGCTGTAAGAGCTCCTCTGTGTCTCTTTCCATGTGGTCCGGGAGGTACGTCCCAACAGGTAGCTGACTGTGACCCTCCCCTTGCTCTGTCTGGAGGGCTGCACGCCTGTCAACAGCTCATGTCAAGCAAGTGCACACCCCTCATAAATGATGTGGAAACCTTCAAAGGCCCAAGGCCTGTTGAAAATATGGACCAGACTGCAGATACCTGTATAGAGTCATTCTGTGGACACATTCAGGAATGCATGGATCATGAAGCCACATATGAAAGCATGACCCAATTCTCCAAAGGCAGATGTCCTGGGCGGACACCAGCCATAAACACACTATACAATAGAAGGATGGCGCCACATGATACAACAACCTCCCAAAATGTGAAGGCACCACTGATGAGTATTGGATGACAACTACAGGCACCCATATGATTGTCTAAGGCCATCTTTGAGAGAGGATTCCACAAGCCACTGAGGATAATCACAAGGCTGCCTGTAGTTATGTTAGTAACCTGAGTGGTACTACCCAGATATGCTCAGAGGTAATACAATATGTCACACAAAATATAAAACACACAGACATTGCCATCATCCTAGTGGACAGGTTCAATGCTGCCTTCTCTCCCCACCACACCAAAAGGGAACATATGTCTCGCAGCACAGTGCTCCCCCCCCTGACATCACAGATGCTCAGGTAAGAGATGCCCTTCCCAAAGCAATAAACACTGCATCAATGGGACCAGACAGTGTCCCAGGCTGTGTCCTACATGAACCACAAGAAGAGCTACACCCAGACATAACACCACTGTTCAATCCCAGCCTTAATACACGATATGTGGCCAGAGAGTGGCATACAGCAACAGTGGTCCCTCAACATGCAGGTGGTGCTGTCACGGATCCTGGACACTACTCGCCCCATATGTCTGACTAGCTTTGTCTGCAAAGCTATGGCAAGGATCATCATGAACCTCACATATCTAGATATTGTGGACCTACAGACATGTCACCATACACAGTTTGGCTTTGTCAATGGCAAATCCTGCCTATCAAACCTGTTTGCTTTGTTTGAAACAGTCACCAAGGCCACTGTCAAGGGGTAGGAGGTCCACACAGCCTACCTGGACCTTGCATAAGCCTTGGATACAATACCCCACTTGTGCATTCTAGGGAAGCTCACCAGTGTACATAATAACCCCTATGTCACTATGGGTATTGCACAGTGGCTCAAGGGCAGAACACACATGGTAGAATTGCTGGAGCCATGTCAGCCTCCAACCTGGTACAAGTGGTGTCCCACAAGGCACAGCCCTAGGAGCTGTCATGTTCATTATATATTTGTCATAGGTACAGGCCATCATGGAAGTACTGTGGCTCAGCAAGTCGCAGGTGACTGCAGACCGAACACCATAATCAACTCAACAGCTAACACACGCATCCTCCAAATGGGACTCTTGCAAACACACGACTTGTGCCACAGCCATGGCCTCAACGTGAATGACAGAAAGAGTATAGTCATCCCTTTGTCAAACACTAAGTGACCACAATGTACCACATATGTGTTAATCCAGTAAGTGCAGACCAAGGAATTATGGACCTCGGGGTACGCAGATTGATAGCATTCTACCATTTGACAACAACATGGACAAAGTGGTTAGGTAAGCATGTTATATGGGCCACATCATCATGGGATCCACATGTAGGCCAGGAGAGGACATTGTGCCCCTTTACTCATCCCTCATCATGCCCATAATTGACTATGATGAACCTGTCGGCATGCACCTTACCAGACACCTGCAGCAACTGGGGCTACCACATATGTACCTCAACAAGGGATCAAAGTGCTCAAACAGATGCCACATACTGACTGGTTAAAGTAGCAGCAGCTCTACTCAGTGACATACTGCCTCTTCATAGGCAATCTGTGCCTGACATAGAAGGCCAGGTCATACCCTCACGTAATGGCCATGCTGCATCTCAGAATATCCAGATCCCACCAGGATACACGCTGGAAATACTTGAACCTCAGGAGTGATATACATAGGACATGGTGGAGGGGCACATTCACAACTCAGAGGCTCCCTTCATTCCTGATTATTATCCCAATAGAGGTTAGGCAGACTGACTCAGTGACTATCTTCAAGAGCGATATTAATGACTGGATGTGACATTGTAGGGTTACCCTGGGTATCACTTATGTGTCACTGTGAGAAAGAGGCACAGTATACTAACCTTGGAAAAGGGCATAGCAAGACAGATTCACAATGCATGTTGAAAGGCACGCACATTCTGGCTAGGTGGATACATGCCCTGGGCAGATATCCCTGTACGAACCTATGGACCTATGTCTCTTTTTCACCATTGGCCCTATGTGCTGTCAATCACCAATGTAATCTCAATACTCGGTAGCATGTGCAAAGGTCAGTTGTCAGTCACCTCTATGGTACAGTTGTGGAATATGTGTGTCATGTAGTAATGTCACAGCTGCCACATGTACACAGTCAACCCTATCCCCTACCCATTGATGTACATCACATGTATGAGATGGAAACACATGGCCAAACTGTAACAACAACATACAAGTCAGTCAGATGCATGGACACATGACTCAGTCATTGTCCATGCCACCACAGCTGATGTGGGATGTCGCTCACTGGGATACGTGATAGGGAACATGGAAGGGATCACTGAGCAAGTGACACAGGCTGGTAGACCCTGACCTTGGTTGGCATCAGACCCTCACCAGGGATTCCGACAAATTAATGAATGCTAATGAATAAGTGTAGCTACAACACCCTAGCTGAATGGTTCTTAGCATGCAGTCACTGCATTGCTATGGAATACTGTCTTACCACTCCCACAACAGGTGAGAACATGCAGCTCCTGTACATTAACAACATGTAGACTTTATGCCCCAGACCAGGTGTGCATCCCTCACTACTAGGCTGATAGCATCTACATCTCACACTGTATATACACATCCCACATGCAGCATCTGCACAGAAGACCACGGTCATAATGTTACCCTGTGCAAATACCATGTATTCACATGTGGCAGGCATCACACATGGTAACTATTGAAAGTCACAGGTACATATGTGTATTTGGGACACACATACAGCATGTGTTCATTGCCATAACCGGTGTAATCAATGTCATGCATTATTGTGAGGGACAACCCACACACATGGGCATTCTGTGTGTGCACAACACACATGGCATGTCTGTAATCAAAAGCCATACATAATTGTGATATCGTTTAGAAAGGGGTATGTGCATCCTGTAGTGTGTTTTCACAGTTGCCAAAAGGGATATATCAATCATACACACTTACCACCTGCTGGATTCAAACCCCTACCTAGCTATGTTAAGACACTACAGACGGACGCATTAGCGCAGCGCGCTATTCGCATTACTGGGGGATTTCTTTTCCCCTGATATACTTATAGGGTGCTGACATCATCAGAGTCTAGAAAGTGGAGTGATCATCCTGTGGTGTGTTTTCCCAGTTGCCAAAAGGGATGTTTCTTTCATACACACTTACCCCCCTTCACACACACTTGCCACCTGCTGGACTCAAACCCCTACCTAACTAAAAAACAAAGCACCAAGAAGAGGCAAAAAATAAACTTAGCGTACTGTAGTTTATTGTCCGCTTTCATCCGTAGACTTCGTCAGAATACAAAAAACAATGAACTCACAAGCACATTTATAACAACCCTAATTAAACAATTAAGAATCAATTAAATCATTTAACATTTAAAGAAACAAATTCAAATAAAAAAGGAGTTAAAATCAGTGGATTTGTTTACAGACAGTTCCCTATATTTTAAAAAGCATTTGACATTGATCATGTCATTAAGACCAGGGTGAACATCAGAGTTAAGTCTAATCTGCCATAATGTTTCACGCTGTTCTAAATAGTTCTTGAAATCTCCCCCTCTTAAGTCAGGTTGAACAAGCTCCAGGACAGAAAACATAAACTTTTTGAATGAAGGACAAACAACAGAATGTTTAAATAAAGCGTTGTTATCATCTTTGTGTTTAATAGCATAAATATGTTCCCTGATGCGTATCTTTAAACTTCTACTGGTCATACCAACATAAAAACATGAACATCCAGAACAAATGCTAATGTACACTACGCCTTTCGTGTTACAATTCACGAAGGAGGGTACACTGAAAGTTTTCCCAAAACTCTCCAGACAAATGTATGGTCCTTCGAGGATGTACCTGCACATGTTGCATTCATAACAACAATGCATGCCTCTTCTATTGGAAATAATATTGGTAATTTGCGGAATTACAAATTGTAAAGCCTTTTTAACATTAAAACCATTTTTGGAAACAAAAAATGGTTTATTTCCTAAAATCCGAAAAAGTTCCCCTACCTAACTATGTTATGACACTAGAGACGAACGCATTAGCGCAGCGCGCTATTCGCATTACTGGGGAATTTCCTTTCCCCTGATATACTTATAGGGTGCTGACATCATCAGAGTTTAGAAAGTGGAATGATCATCCTGTGGTGTGTTTTCCCAGTTGCCAAAAGGGATGTTTCTTTCATACACACTTACCCCCCTTCACACACACTTGCCACCTGCTGGATTCAAACCCCTACCTAACTATGTTATGACACTAGAGACGGACGCATTAGCACAGCACGCTATTCGCATTACTGGGGAATTTCCTTTCCCCTGATATACTTATAGGGTGCTGACATCATCAGAGTTTAGAAAGTGGAATGATCATCCTGTGGTGTGTTTTCCCAGTTGCCAAAAGGGATGTTTCTTTCATACACACTTATCCCCCTTCACACACACACTTGCCACCTGCTGGATTGAAACCCCTACCTAACTATGTTATGACACCAGAGACAGACGCATTAGCACGGCGCGCTATTCGGATTACTGAGAGAATCTTTTTCTCCAATATACTTATAGGGTGCTGACATCATCAGAGTCTAGAAAGTGGAATGATCATACTGTGGTGTGTTTTCCCAGTTGCCAAAAGGGAAGTTTCTTTCATACACACTTACACCCCTTCACACACACTTGCCACCTGCTGGATTCAAACCCCTACCTAACTATGTTATGACACTAGAGACGGACGCATTAGCACGGCACGCTATTCGGATTACTGAGAGAATCCTTTTCTCCAATATACTTATAGGGTGCTTACTTGATCAGTGTCTAGAAAGGGGGATGAGCATCCTCTGGTGTGTTTTCACATTTGCTAGGGGTAACATTTGGACCAAGTGTGTGAGCATGCCCAGTTCAGCCTTCCCGTGGCATGTTGTGTGAAAGATGTCTCATTTATCTAAGTGTGTGAGCATGCCCAGTGTGGGCTTTACATATGTTGAACTCTGCAGCCCATCACATTTGTGGATGAGTGTGACCTTCAACAAATACCTGAAGTTTATGGTTGTGTGTTCTGTGCCATGTTGTGTAGTTACTGTCCGAATGCTTTTGTGTGAACAAAACAGGGAGTATACTGTGCCTGCAGGTTTTGCATGGGATACTTTGCACACAATTGTCAACATCCGTTCATACTGACCTAACACTGTAGCACTGTCTAGTGTAGTGTTTCTGTACTTTCACTGTGGTGGTCAGTATCCTGGGCTTTAGTCCTATCACTGCTTTACATTTCCATAGTGTGCACAACAGCCTGGTTAGGGTCCAGTTGTGCACATCTGCACAAAGGCAGTGCCTCTACAGACCCTGTTAATTGCTGCCCCATAAGCTTAACAAGTGTAGTCTGCAAATCTATGGAGAGGATCATAATTGAGCTCATAAACAAAGATATAGGGGACATGCAGACATTGTACCCATCCCATTTTGGCTTGGTCAGGGGCAGATCATGCCTTTTGTACTGGGTTGACATCTTCAAATTGGTCACTTAGGCCATTGTTGGGGAAAGGCAGTCCATACAGCCTACCTTGGCCTTGCAAACACTTTCAACACAATACCCCACTCAGGTATTGTGGAAAACCGTAACAACTGAAATGTAAACCCATATGTCACAAGATGGGTTGCAAACTGGCTTAAGGATGGGACCCACAGGGTTAGAGTTGCTGGCACTATGTTAGACTCCAGGCTGGTCACAGGTGGTGTCACACAGGGCTCAGTCCTTGGCCACCATTGTTTGTCATGTACTTCCCAGAAGTACAGGCCAACATGGGAGGACTTTGGATGACAATGTTAGCAGATGACTGCACACTGGGCACCATAGTGGACAGTGCATCACACACAGATATCCTTCAGAAGGGACTCACAGTAACTGATAGCTGGTGTCAGGGCCATGGCCTGAAGTCAAAGTGCACAACATGTGTAGACATACCCTTCAGGAAAAGCAAGGTGACCCCAAGCTACCATATAGGTGGCAATCCTCTAAGCACAGAGGAGGTTATCATGGACCTGGGGACCCAGGTTAACAGTCGCCATTCTTCTGAGACTCACATTGCTAAAGTGGCTAGGAAGACCTTCTACATTGCCCACCTGATCAGGCTGGGATTCACATCCAGATCTAGTGGGTCATTGTTCCCCTGTACTCTTCACTTATCAGACTGGTGATCAAGTCGAATGCCCTATTCTGGCTGTATCTCACACAACATCTGCAGCAATTGGAGACACCCTGACTGTCCCCACCTAAAGGATCAAGGAACCCCAACAGCTGTCATATGGTGCCAGATTGACGACACTCACACCCTATTCACTCACATACCGCCTGCTTAGAGGTGACATGTGCCTGACATGCGAGGCCATGTCCAAACAGAGATTAATGGGCATGCTCCACCTCAGACTCAGAAGATCCACCTGAACCACTAGTGCAGGTGACTTACACCTTAGCAGGGATGTATGTTGGACATGTTGGAGGGATGGAGTTATCACTGGAGACTCCCTATGCTGTGGAATACAATCCTGGTCCATTTGAGGCAGAGCACCTTGCTGGCTGTGTTCAAGAGGTATCTTGACCTAATGCTAGTCGGAGAATGTGTTTGTCCATCAACACATTGTAAGCGTAGTTCGACATGTCATATGTCTTGTTTAGTATACTGTGCCTCTGTCTACCTGTGACATAACATTGATACCCAGGGTAAACCTCCCATCTCCCATCCACTCATTAGGATTCCTGTTGAGGGGACTCAACCAGTGTCTCTATGGACAACCTGTACTGGTAGTTTACTCGTGTGGGGGTGGCTTCTGTGTTTTGGATAATGCAGTACAGCCTGTCCTATATATGTCAGTGCTGGGGTTCAGGTCCCTCATATGCATAGCTCCCTGCCATTCAGATTGTACAAGGTGCAGCATGTGCATTGATTCCAGCTTGGACATGGCTTTCTACATCAGGCACAGCTTGCATCTGGGTGGACAGCATGGCAGTGTGTGGAGCTGCACTCTGTTTAATCAGACTACACATTACATGTGTTCCAGCTCTGTCATACTCCTGGTGAGGTACTGTTGTGGACTTTACAGGTGCTGGATGTGTGTGCATGAGGTACACCCCACAGGGGCTGTTGTGGTCATTCCTAATGCTGATGAAAGATAACTGCAGAACCAGAATGACCTCCCCTTAGCTAGATGTCAGACAGCATGGACCATACAATCCCAACTGAAAACAGGACCCTCTCCACAAAGGGAAAGTGTCCTGTCTGGTGGACCCCAGCCATAAACAAACTGTATGACAGATGAGGGTTACTAATGCAAGACAGAGCTACATCTCCAAAGGGGAAGACAGCTGTGATCAGCACTAGTAGAAAGCTACATTATCTCATAAAGACATGCAAGGTCAACTTGGGGACATAAATCACCAAAGACAATGAAGGTAACCACACTGCTTTCTTCAGTTATGTCAGACACCTGGTTGTGAACCCTCAGATATGCTCAGAGTTGGTACACAACAACATATATCCCAGTGACCTGACAGATATTGGCAACATTCTGGCGGACAGCTTCAGTGCGATTTACCCCCTCCCTCACCCCCAAAACAAGATAGTTATCACTGCTGTATGTAACCTCACTGTCATCTTGGATGTCCATGTGAGAGCCACACTCAGCAAAGACAAGTACACAGCATCCATGGGACCTGCTGGTATCTCCAGTTGCATGCTATGTGAACTCCAGAAGGGCTGGACCCATATATACAACTGCTATTTAACCTTAGTCTTGCTACAGGATATGTACCTGAACACTGGCATACGGCAACAGTGGTCCCACTCCACAAGGGGATGCCTCCACAGACCATGGCAACTACCACCACACAGGCTTAACCAGCCTTGTCTGCAAAGATATGGGAGGAGTCATGGAGCTCTTACACAGACACATTACTGACCCACGGACCCTTGTTCCCACCTAGTTCAGCTTTGTACAGGGCAGATCCTGCCTTTTGCACCTTTGCACCCGAAAAGTACCTACCATGAAGATCAGGGTTCTTCAACACATGTCATATGCTTCCAGAATAGAGGAAGTCCAGCTTTGTTCAGTGTCATACCGCATACTTACAGGTGACCTATGCCTGACATACAAGACCATGTCCAATCAGGATTTGGTGGACATACTCCACTGCAAGCAATCCAAATCCACCAGAGCCATGAGAGCTGAGTATTTGAACCTCAGCACATACATGTATAGGACATGCTGGAGGGACAGAGTCATAACTCAGAGGCATCTCACACTCTAGCAGAGTATCCCAGTTCATGTTTGACAGAGTCCCTCACTGACTCTCTTCAGGAGACATCTGGACAACTGCATATGAGACGGAGGCACAGACTAGACAGAGACACAGTCATGTTATTCAATTACGTAAGGGGGTCATAATGTGTCACTACTAAGTCAGAGGCACAATATTCAGAATCTATTCTGTACACTTATTACCACTATAAGGGGTGGCAATAGCCACATCACTATGGCTAGGCTTATACATGCACTAGGGCAGATAGCCTAGTAGTACACTATGACACTATGAAACACCGGTGTATGTGTAGCTATTGTCAATCAAACAGTATGATGTGGCTTGGGGGCTTGATATCTCCCTGTATTCCAACATTGTTTTGTCTATTCCTTCTAGCATGTCTAGGGATCAGTTGCTAGTGTCCTCTCCTGCTCAGCTGGTGAACCTGGGAATATTGAGGCACTGTTACAGTTGCCTCATGTACACTGACAACCCTCTCCTTCTGCCATAAAACACACATACATGTGAGAGATGCAACTATATAGCCAAAGTGGAGGCTGAGCTCTCTCAACATAGGACTAGCAAGACCAGAGAGAGGGTGAAGGTAACCACACACACATCTTTAATCCAGTCTCACATGGCACTGTCACAACTTAAGATCATACACATAGACACACAGAGACACTCTCGGAGGCTCTGATCAGAAGTCTACCAGAATGGCGGTGGCCACCACAGCAGACACTCACACAACTGCCTCCACAGGGCACAGCACATGCAACACATTGACCACAGAGTTGGTGTGCCAAACAGTCACAGCCCTTAAGGCCAAACACAATGCCGGACACACTTGTCATAGGTGACTCCATAGTCAGACACACTGATGTCCCACTCACCAGATCAGGTACAGAGGAGGTCACAGTAAGCTGCCTATCGGGCACTGGAATCCACCACATAATGCAAGCACTCAGGTCACTAAACTGCAAGTACAGGTCTGACCCAGTCATAATCCATGCTGGTGTGAACGACCTGAGATGTACCTCCCTGGACTACATGGAAAGAGACATAGAGGATCCCTCTGATTATGTAGGCCAGGCAGGTATGACCCTGACCTTCGGCAGTATCCTACCTTCACCAAGTATGATGCCACATAAACAGAGACAAGATGATCAGCTGTAGTATTTTGCTTAGACTATGGTGTCATTCTAAGGGGTCCAATGTCTGTCTGCCTGGGATGACATGCTGGACAGGCCACGGTGATTTGCAAGGGACGGCTTGCACCTGTCACCCTGGGCTTCGGATTTCAGATGATGCTCTTGCCACCCCATTGTGCCTTTTTATGCAAGATTCAGATTCTACACCTACCACCCTAGAACACAGTAAAGGAAAGACACTAAGGGTAATGCTGCTCAATGCCCAAGGTCTCAACCTCAAGCTGCACACACTCTATGCCCTTCTCAGTATGTAGCACATTGATGTCTGTGCTGTGCCTGAAACCTGGTTCACAGCTTCTGACAGCACCCGGCACTATCGGGTGTTACCTCATATCATGCATTCCGCACCAGCATCCCGACAACACCAAGAAGGATGGTGGGTGTCCATATTCATCAAGGACACCCTCACCTCATGGTTGGTGGCAACACACGATGCATCAGAGACCATCCAGGTGCCAGTGACCGTAGGCAAGACTGCTCTGCAGTTTGTAGCATGTTACATGCCACCGCTCAAACTCAGGTACCTCACACAGCTATCCTGCAAACACTGAAGGGGATAAATGTATCTCAAAACACCATCCTACTGGGTGATTCCAACTATCCACATATAGACTGGGATCACTAATCATGCCACAACACTCTAACACAAAGGTTCCAAGAGTTCATACACTGAAATGCCATGGAACAACTGGTCCCAATCCCCTCAAGTGGAGGCAACATACTAGAACACATCATCACGAACATGGGGTCACACTGTTCAACACCAGACATATACCCATCATTGGTGAGATCAGATCATGGACTATTCTCAGTGGGAGTCCACATCCCACCCACACCCCAGATGGGAAATGAAACGGTGAAGACCTTCTCAAATGCCGACTTCACATTTCTGAGGACTGGTGTGGTCTCTTTCAAGGCCCCAGGCCAGCAGACACCATTACCCAAGCCACTGTATCACTTAGAAATGCCTTCTACCAGCACCTCCAGGACTGCATGGTTCAGGCAATCCCAAATAATAATGACTCTTTGTACCACAGGCAAGCATCCAGTCTGGTGGACCCTAGCCATAAACAAGCTGTACAACACAAGGAAGGAGCTACTACAAGATAGAGCGTAATCCGTAGGGGGGAAGACACCCCTGCTCATTGTGAGTAAAACACTGGGTTCCCCCATACAATCATCCAAGGCATGTTTAGAGAGTAAACCCACTCAGGACTCCAGGGACAATCATGAGGCCTTTTTTACCTATGTTTGAAACCTGGGAGGAAACTCCCAGATATGCTCAGACTTAGTTCAGAATAATGTTGATATCACTGCACCTACAGACATTGGCAACATACTGACTGACAGGTTCAGTGCAGATTTCTCCCCTCCCCAACTGGGGGTATGTACCAGAGGATTGTAGCCCCCCAAACATCTCCACTGCTAGGGTGGGAACTGCTCAATCCAAGGCAGAAAACACTTTATCCATGGGACCAGATGGTGTCCCCAGTTGTGTGCTCCATGAACTCAATGAGTAATTACACACCCGCAGTTAGGGCAGCTGTTTAATCTTAGCCTCACCTCAGGATATGTTCCCAAGGAGTGGCATACAGCAATGGTGGACCCACTTCACAAAGGAGGTGCCTCCACCAACCCCAGAAACTACCATCCCATCAGCTTGACAAGCCTGTTCTGCTAAGCTATGGAGAGGATCATAATGGGAATTCTAAATGAAGACATAGGGGACTTGCAGACATTGGATCCAATCCAGTTTGGCTTTGTCAAGGGCAGATCATGCCTTTTAAACTTGGTTGACTTTTCAAAACACTCACCCAGGCCATTGACGTGGGCAAGGCAGTCCACACAGCCTACCTTGACCTGGCAAAGGCTTTCGACACAATACCCCACTCAGGTATCATTGAAAACATCACCAGCTTAATTGTGAACCCATACATCACAGCATGGGTTGCAAACTGGCTAAGTGATGGAACACACAGGGTCAAAGTTGCTGGTGCCAGTTCACACTCCAGAGCTGTCACAAGTGGTGTCCCACAGGGCTCAGTCCTGGGCCCACATTTGTTCAGTATCTACTTTTCAGAAGTACGAGCAAACACAGGAGGATTATGGCTGACAAAGTTTGAAGATGACTGCAAACTGGGAAGCATAGCTGGAAACCCATCTGACACAGACATCCTTCAGAAGGGTCTCATAGACACAGATAACTGGTGCCACGGCCATGGCCTTACATTAAACACTAAACAATGCATAGCCATACCCTTCAGGAAGAACAAGGTTACCACTACTTCCCATCTAGGTGGCAATCCTCTAAGCACAACGTAGGTTATCATGGACCTGGGCACCCAGGTTGACAGTGACCTTTGCTTGACACTCACATTGCCAGGGTAGTTTGGAAGGCCTTCTACATTGGCCACCTCATCATGCAGTGATTCACATCTAGATCAAGGGAGGTCATCGTTCCCTGTACTCATCACACCAATGATTGCATACACTGCCCCATTCAGATTGGATGGGCCCACAAATTCCTCGACAGGAGGTGAAAGGGTCTCAAACATATTTCTTATGCTGCCCGACTGAAGGAATTCCAGCTGTATTCAGTCACTTACTGACTGCTCAGAGGTGATCTGTGCCTGACATACAAGGCTATGTCCAACCCAGACTTTATGAACATGCTTCACCTCAAGACCTCTACATCCATCAGAACTACAAGGGCAGGATACCTAAACCTGAACACAGATATTAATAGGATGTGCTGGAGGGACAGATTCATCACCCAGAGAGTCCATATGCTGTGGAACAACATCCTGGTACATGTGGGGCTGAGCACCTCACTGGCTTTGTTCAAGTGAGATCTTGACCAATGGATGGGAGATTGCAGGTATACCCCAGGGATAACCTCAGTATCACTGCTTGACAGAGGCACAACAAAATAATGGGCATATTATCCATCAATGTGCAGGGGTGGCAGATGCCACAAATCTCTGGCCTAGGCTTATTAATGCCCTAGGGCAGATAGCCTAGTATGAACCTATGGACATAGGCCTGGGGCAGTTCCTGCTATTAGGACAGTGGTCTGCAGCAGGCTATATAGTAGTAGTCGGTTTTAGCCATTGTTTTTTGACCATGGCTATTCCATGTTGCTTCTTGTTGTGGTACAAACATGGGTGTGTGGTTATCCATGCTATTTATTGCTAGACACCCTCATTTTGTATCTTGTTCCATGTTTTTGCACATGTACATCACTATATGACATGCAGCTGTTTCCACAGGGTCATATGCGTGGATATGGATGTTAGTTGGGGTCCTCAGGTGTGCATATTGTACATGATATTACATTACTTAACACATGGCATTCATGCCTCAGGTGGTGCTGCAGGGCCACCTCTGTCGGATACACATACTACACTCTCTGTACATTTGGAAGCAGGTTGTGTCATGTTAGGCATCCCTGTTACTGTATGAGTGAGTCAGAGCGGGTATCAGTCCCAGTGTTCCTACTGACCAAGCGTATGTGCTATCGTTGCCTCTTTGCCAAGGCCAGGGCATACTGGGCACGCCTCCTTCTGCCTACTGGGACAAGGTCAGGTTGTTCCTCCTCGAGTCAACCCCTGCCTGTGGTGGCCTTGGCAATGGTGGGATGTTTGGCCCAGCCCTGTGCTGGTCCTGCTGCAGCTGTTTCCAGGATCATATTATGTAGCATAGCACATATCATGATCATTTGGGTACATGTAGTTGGTGTGTACTGCAAAGCTCCACCAGATGTGTCCAGACACCGGAACCGTGACTTGAGCAGCCCAAACACACGCTCTATGATATTACGTGTTTGTGGTGCCTCATTATGGCGTTCCTGTTCAGGTGTGTGTGCATTTCTGATGGGTGTCATCAGCCACGGCTCAAGTGCATAACCTGCATCCCCCACTAGGTGTCCGTGTGGGAAGTCCCCATTGGCAAATGATTGGTACAGCTGCGTCAGATGCCAGATGTGGGAATTGTGGTAGCTCCCAGGGCAGCCAGCACACACATTCATTATTATGCCCTGGGCATCACACACGACCTGGCAGTTGATGGAGGGGTATCCCCCTTGCGGTTAATGTAGACTCTACCCCGCTCACCGGCTGGTGATTTGATGCGTATGTGCGTGCAGTCTATTGCACCCAGCACCTCAGGGTATCCCGCTATTTGCTGGAAGAAACGATATTGCTGGCCACAACCTCACGGTCATTAGGGACATATATATGATCACTGACATGTGGTGACATGGCATCCAGGAACTGGTGCAGTACCCTGGAGGCTGATGCCTGTGATATCCCCATCATATCACCAGTTGGTCTCTGGAAGGTACCTGTTGCTAGTATTCTTAGGCCAACACATACCTTGGTTTCCACTGGGATGGGTTCCCCTCTGTTGGTTCTGTGTGTGAGGTGTGGCCTGCACAGCTCAACAATCTGCTGCAGGAGCTCTCTGTCCACTCTATAGCGCTCTACTATCTCCAGCTCATGTAACCCATGGTAGGTGACCCTGGGCCTGTATACTCTTCTCCTTCTCCTCACTCTGGGTTGTCTGTCAGCATCTGCATTGTCACCACCCTCAGCAATTCGCCTATGCCTGATTATAATAGCCATGGCAGCCCCTAGCATTTCTGCTCTGAGTTCAGCTTTATTTCAGTTTTCAATTCTGATAGCTTAGTTTCTGGCAGTATCTCTTGTGAGAAACAGCCTTCACTGCTCTTTGTTGTGTTTTAAGTGCTGGGCTGGGCTTCTAGTTTGCCTGTGTAATTGCCTGCTTGTAATTGTTTCCACCAATTAACTCCAGTAGTATTCCCTGGCAGTTTCCCTGTATTTTGGTTGTTTCCTGTTTCCTCTCTGTTTCCTGAGGGGGAGCAATGTGCACACCAGCTTAAACACGCTCACAGTCACTTAAACGCGCGCACACATCCCTACACAGTGTTACACGCGCGCACACATCCTTACACGGTGTTAGCTAGGCTGATTCATGCTAAAACACGCGCACACTGCTTTACACATGTGCACGCCCGCGCAAACCATTGTAAACAGTTTGCAACACGCTCCCACATGTTGAACCTGCCTTACACGCGTGCACACGCGCGCATACACGTATATCAAGAAAGTTTGAGTGTAGGGATAGCGTATACCCTCAATTTCTTGACTTTCCTAGTGTTCTGTTGGGACACACCTCCCTCCCTGATGTCTGTCTGTCATCTGTTACCTTACATTGCCCTCCAATCTGGTACATTTCTTTCTATCCTTCCCCTCCGTGATGTCACCTACCTCTTACTCTGTTCCTCCCCCTTCTCTAACTCTTACACTACTCAGAAAGTGCTCATTACCTATGTGGCAGTGTGATTCAGTATTGTAACCCTCATTTACATAGGATTGCCTAGTAATGCTTAGTTACATATCTTACACGGAGCTTCCCCCCCTTGACAACCACTAACGGAGGCCATATTGTTCTTAGTCTGCAAGTCCCTCCATTGACATTCCATGTGATACATAAATCCCACAATTGTGGGCTTATAAGCTTCGGTTTTCAGTTTTAGGTAGCGCACCCCGTTTGCGGGTGTGCGCTGCAGTTAAACACAAAATTCCGTGAAAAAAAAAAAGTTAAATAACTTATTTTTGCAACACTTTTTCATGCCAATGGCCACATATTTGGCCATTGGCATGCTTAATGACACATATGCACCCTTTATTTGGAGCTGACATAGCTCCGTTTTGATTTTGCAGAAATGTACTCAGTTGTCAGCTGAGTACATTTCTGCAGCTAACACGTCCGTTACACGGACTGGTTTCTGCTTCGTGGATCGCTCAAATACCTCATTTGCATATCTTGGAGCTGCAAATGAGGTATTGAGCATTTCCACGCCCAGTCCGTGTAAGAGACGTGTTAGCTGTCTCTTACACGGAGGTTTGGGCTGTACCTGAATTGGGAGGCTTACACGGAGGCTTACACTACTCTTGAACTCCGTGTAAGCCTTCCTGAATCTGGCCCTATGTTTTTTATAAAAAATAAATAACATATAGTTATGAACATAGATATGGGGTGTGTGTATATACACATACCCCGGGATTCACTAATCCTCCGTGTAAGACTAGATTAGTCTTACATGGAAACGCCAGTCTAAGAGTAAGACGGCAGCGTGCCATGCATATTAATGAGGGCGCGCTGCCTCAACTCTAAGGCTGACACGGAGCATGCACGAGTGCAGAGGGCTTGTCGGACTGCTGAGCAGTCCAAAAATCCACGCCCCTGCAAGTCTCTCAATCGGGAAATGTCAACTTACATGAGCGAGTCCGCTCAAATGTGTACATACCCAACACTACACTCCCCCACATTCTAAACCCCTGTGCAATTATAAAATGTAAAACTTTTATTCTTTTTTTTATTATTATTATTATTCCCGATATAGCTGCCCGTATTTGCATGGGTTTTCTCATTGCTTCGCTACAGTTAGCAGTTTAGACATCGAAGAGGATAATAAGAAAGTTATATGCAAATTAAGCAAAATTGCGATAGCGTAGTGGTAGATCCTTCGCACAATGTGGAGGCATTCCCGGTTCGAGTCCCACCTCTCCCCTTTCTATTTTCTGTTGGAAATCTGTATATAAAAATAATTCCTGACATTTATCATTTAAATTTTAATAAAAAGCATTGAAATGGCCAATGTAGTAGTGAACGAATTATATATATATATATATATATATATATATATATATATATATATATATATATAAAAGAAGGTGAAATGGTTATGCATACTGATGGATGCGTAAGTAACGTATCTTAAGCAATGTGAAGCACTGCTAAGCAAAGTTTACCAGTATTAAGCATATTTAAATGTAATTGCTCGTAGCTGAGCACTGCGTTAACTAGCACAATGGTTTTGCGCGTAGCTGTGCATCACGCCAACTAGCGCAAGCTGTTTGCGCGGAAGTGCGCTTTGTGCTAACCAGTGCAATGTCGGGCAACAACGAGCAAAATAGAGCAACGTCGGGCAAAGTTGAGCAAAGTCAGTAAAACACAGCCACACCTCCTAGCTGGTCTGGCCAGTAGTAAAATAAAAAGCAATGACAGGCGTCTAACCCGGGATACTGTGCACCATAACCACAGTACTGAACCACTAAGCCATAACAGCTTTTCATAAGCATGCACTTTCAACACACACATACATATCAATGAGAAGTTTACCCATTGCTTAGCAGGTGTGCCTTCAGCTGGGTTTTTTCAAAACTGGCCAATCACAAATAAGTGCGCAAAATGATGCATATTTAAGCTCCATGGATGGGAATACTTGCCATAACTGGTTGTAGCTCCCATCTGCAGGCAGCAATGGTCGGTGCTGGAGAGGGCTCTCATTTTCGAGTGCAACGTTGGGGCATTGAGGAGTCAAAAGTAATGGTTTGGCTACTTGTCCATAATCTTGAGGATAGACTCCTGTGGGGCCAGTACCAGGACACCCAATACAAAGCAGAAGCCTGGGACCATCTAGCTCATGAACTCACCAGTGCCACAGGTGTCCTTCAGACTGGTGAGCAGGTCAGACACCACCACGCAGACCTGAAGAGACGCAAGGTGGATCAACTGGACCAGTGGATCCAGGAGGCCCGTGGGATGGAAAATGCCCCACTACTGAGTAAGTAGCCATGGAATTAAGTATGTAAGAATTGCTATTCTAGTGTATACTATGGATAGGTATGTCTCAATATCACTTCATTTGCTTCACAGCTGCAGGTGTCTGTGCTGTGAATCAGCAAGCCTATGCAGATAGGCTGCTAAGGCTGCGCCACCAGGCAGGTTACTAATTATTCTGCTTGTACTGTTATGTAAAATAAATGAGAGAGCCTGAAAAAAGTGTTTTAACACAATGCATAAAGGTATAATAATTATCTAATAATTATTCTGCATGTACTGTTATATAAAATAAATGAGAGAGCCTCTAGAAAAGTGTTTTAAGTCTTTAATAAAGGTATAAGTCCTGGAGTGTATCTGTGTCATTTTCTTTGATATGTTGTTGTACTCCTGCATTATAGAAATAGTACTGTTGTATTAAGCGCTGTTAACACACAGTTGGGTAGACCCATATAAAGTGGATGAAGGGAGTGCCAGTAGCTTTTAAGCATATTTACAGTCCTCAACTGTTGGTTCATGCCCAGAATGTACAGGTTAATCTGGCACATGAGTAGCTTGGTATTGTGTTCCCCAGAAATGTCATTGTGCTGGCAGAAATGTAGGGATCTGTTAACATATAACTGATAATTTCACCTAAACATATCTAGATAAGTATAGGAAAGTAGAGCTGTCAGTGTACCATCTCAGCAGTAGTGTGTCTGAGCAATTCACAAAATATGTAGCAGTAACATCTGCATCCCGGACAGTTTGTATGTCATATACAGCACATGTATATAAAGATCTAGCAAAACCCATTTCACAATTTAAGGACAATTGGGTAGTGTAATAATACATGTAGGGGACATATAACTGCAGTTAATAGGAATGTAGTGTAAACTAGAAGGATATATAAGTTGTTAATGGAGCTATCATTTTCCACCCTACTGTATGTGCATAAAAATTGCAATTCCACATCTCAATGGGTATGTCTAATCTCAAAACATTTGTTGGGACATATGTCCTATTGGTTTATAAATATCTGCATTTATTTCGATGCATGTGCCCTGTTCAAATACCACAATATTGGTGGCCTGGTGCCATCAATTAAACCTGCATGCTGTTGTAATGTCCACTGTTCATAGGTTCATACTAGGCTATCTGCCCTAGGGCATTTATAAGCCTATCCAGAGTTGTGTGGCTTTCACCACCCCTTAGGTTGAATAATACTATACCCATTAGTTTGCCGTGCCTCTGTCCAGCAGTGATACAGAGATGATCCCCGGGGTAAACCTACGATCTCTCATCCACTGGTCAAGATTCCTCTTGAACAGAGCCAGTGAGGTGCTCTGTCTCACATGGACCGGGATTCTGTTCCACAGCATAGGGAGTCTCTGGGTGATGAATCTGTCCCTCCAGCACATCCTATTTATATCCGTGTTGAGGTTTAAGTCTCTTGCTCTTGTGGCTCTGGTGGATTTGGATTTTTTGAGGTGGAGCATGTCCATTAATTCCGGGTTGGACATGGCCTTGTATGTCAGGCACAGGTCACCTCTGAGCAGACGGTATGCGACTGAATAGAACTGGAGTTTCTTCAGTCGGGCAGCATATGGCATATTTTTGAGCCCCTTTATCCTTTTGGTGAGGAACTTTTAGGGTCTTTCCAATTGCTGCAGGTGTCGGGTAAGATACATTCCGAATGGGGCATTGTACTCAATCATTGGTCTGATAAGTGAAGAGTACAGGGGAATAATGACCTCCCTTGATCTGGATGTGAATCCCTTCATAATCAGGTGGGCAATGTAGAAGGTCCTCCTAACCACTTTGACAATGTGAGTGTCAGAAGAAAGGTTACTGTCAACTTGGGTCCCCAGATCCCTGATAACCTCTTCTGTGCTTAATGGATTGCCACCTATGTGGTAACTTGGGGTTACCTTGTTTTTACCAAAGGGTATGACTATACATTTTTTGGCGTTTAGCTTAAGGCCATGGCTCTGGCACCAGTTATCCGTTTCTATGAGACCTCTCTGAAGGATATCTGTGTCTGATGGATTTTCAACTATGGCGCCCAGTTTGCAGTCATCTGCAAACTTTGTCAGCCACAATCCTCCTATGTTTGCCTGCACTTCTGAAAAGTAGATGCTAAACAAGAGGGGGCCCAGGACTGAGCCCTGTGGGACACAGCTTGTGACCGGCTTGGAGTCTGACATGGCACCAGCAACTCTAACCCTGTGGGTTCTGTCCTTGAGCCAGTTTGCAACCCATCTTGTGACATATGGGTTTACATTTAAGCTGGTGAGCTTTTCTATGATACCCGAGTGGGGTATTGTGTCGAAAGCTTTTGCAAGGTCAAGGTAGGCTGTGTGAACTGCCTTACCCTCATCAATGGCCTTGGTGACTGTTTCAAAAGTCACCAAGTTCAAGAGGCATGATCTGCCCTTGACAAAGCCGAATTGGGTAGGATCCAATGTCTGTAGGTCCCCTATGTCTTTATTTATGAGTTCCATTATGATCCTCTCCATAGCTTTGCAGACCAGGCTTGTTAAGCTTATGGGGCAGTAATTACCAGGGTCCGTAGAAGCACCACCTTTGTGGAGTGGGACCACAGTTGCCGTACACCACTCTTTGGGTACGTATCCTGTGGTAAGGCTAAGATTAAACAGCAGCCTTATGTGTGGGTTTAGATCCTCATTGAGTTCGTGTAGCACACAGCCGGGGACACCATCCGGTCCCATTGATGCTGTGTTTTTAGCTTTAGAGAGAGCAGCTCTCACCTGGGCATTTGAGATGATTGGGAGGCTACACTCTGCTGGGTTAGATATTTCTCCTTTTGGGGGGGAGGGAGAAATTTTCACTGAACCTGTCTGCCAGTATGTTTGCAATGTCTGTGGGTTCAGTGATTTTTGTATCATTTTGGACTAATTCTGAGCATATCTGGGAGTTTCCACCCAGATTTCTAACATAGCTAAAGAAGGCCTTATGATTGTCTTTTGAGTCCTTGGCGATTTTTCTCTCAAAGTTGGCCTTGGATGATTTTATGAGTGATCGTAGTTTTTTACTAGTATTGATCAGAGATGTCTTCCCTTTTAGAGATTTTGCTCTATCTTGTAGTAGCTTTCTCCTCTTGTTGTAAAGTTTGTTTATGGCTGGGGTCCACCAGATCGGCGCTTGCCTTTGGTGGAAAGGGTCTTGATTTTATTTGGGATTGCTTGATCCATGCAATCCTGGAGGTGCTCGTAGAAAGCATTTGTAAGGGATTCAGCGTGGGTTGTGGTTTGCAATGGCGCAGGGGCCTCAAGGATACCACACCAGTCTTAAGAAGTGTGAAGTTGGCTTTTGAGAAGTTCTTCACTGTGGTCTTTTTGTTGGGGTGGGGGCGGGATGTGGATCCCCAGTGAGATTAGTTTATGGTCTGATCTCACCAATGAGGATATACTCGTGTGGAGCATTTTGTCCCCATGTTTGTGATGATCAGGTCTAGTATATTTTCACCTCTTGTGGGAATGGTGACAAGTTGTTCCATAGCATTTGAGTTTATGAACTCCAGGAACCTTTGGGCTAGGGTATTGGGGCTTGAGTAATGTTCCCAGTCTATGTTTAGGTAGTTAAAGTCACCCAATATGATGGTGTTTGGAGAGACATTTATACTCTCCAGTGTCTTCAGGAAGGCTGTGTGGGGTTCCTGGGTTTGAGAGGGTGGCCTGTAACATGCTACAAACTGTAGAGCAGTTTTGCCTATGGTTAATTGCACCTGAATGGTCTCTGATGCTTCGTGAGTTGCCACCAGCCTGGAGGTGTGGGTATCCTTGATGAATATGGATACACCCCCTCCTTTGTGGTACAGTCTGGTTTTGGGGCCAGAACGCATGATATGAGGTAAAACCTGATAGTGCCGGGGTGCTCTCAGGAGCCTTGAACCAGGTTTCAGTCACAGCACAGACATCGATGTTTTCCATACTGAGGAGGGCTTCGAGGGCGTGCATCTTGAGATTTAGACTTCTGGCATTGAGCAGCATTACCCTTAGTTTTTTTCCATTATTGTTTTCTAGGGCGGTGGGTTTAGAATTTGAGCCTTATCTAAAAAAGGCACTATGGGGGTGGCAAGAGCCTTTGCCAATATCCGGAAACCCAGGGGTGACAGGTGCAAGCCGTCCCTTGCAAAGCAGCATGGTTTGTCAAGCATGTCATTCCAGGCAGACAGACATTGGATCCCCTTAGAATGACACCAGAAATTAAGCCAATTATTAAAACTGATCATTTTGTCTCTGTACTGTGGCATCATTCTTGGTGAAGGTAGGATACTGCTCAGGGTCAGGGTCATACCAGCCTGGGCTACATAATCTGAGAGCTCCTTTATGTCTCTTTTCATGTAGTCCAGGGAGTCGCCTCAGGTCATTCACACCGGCATGGACAATGACTGAGTCATACTTGTACTTGCTGTGGAGTGACCTGAGTGCTTGTGTTATGTGGCGGATTCTAGCCCGACAGGCAGCTTACTGTGACCCTCTCCTTGTTCAGTCTGGTGAGTGGGACGTCAGTGTGTCTGACTATGGAGTCACCTATGACAAGTGTGTCTGGCATTGTGTTTGGCCTTAAGGGCTGTGACTGATTTGCACACTGACTTTGTGATCTATGTGTTGCTTGTGTTATGTCATGAGGTGGCAGTTGTTTGGGTGTCTGCTTTGGAGGCCTCTGCTGTTTTGGTAGATTTTTGATCAGTGCCTCCAAGTATGTATTTGTGTGTTTATGTGTTTGATTTGTAGTTGTGATAGTTCTATGTGAGACTGGGTTTATGGTGTGTGTGGTTACCTTCTCCTCCTGTCTGGTTTTGCCAGTCCTGAGTTGAGAGAGCTCAGCCTCCAGTTTGGCTATATAGTTGCATCTCTTGCATGTATTTGTGTTTTGTGGGAGGAGGAGAGGGTTGTTCAGGTACATGAGGCAATTGTAACATTGCCTCAATATTCCCAGATTCACCAGCTGAGCAGGAGAGGACGCTAGCAACTGACCCTTTGACATGCTAGAAGAAATGAAAAAGTTTGCTGTGTAACTGAGTCAGAAAGGACCTATAGGGAAGTGGGTACTCAAGGGGGGGTTTAAGCTAGTGAAGTACTTTGTATAATATAGAAGTGCTTTACCTGACTAAAAAATGCTTTAGGAACAAGTGCTGAGCTTTACAGATAGAGAATAGACTGTTTAGATTACAAGTAGAGAAGTTCTTAGGGAAAAAAATGAAGAGCAGACTTTACGGAGCCAGAAATAGTTTAACCTTGTTTAACCGGCGCTGCCCGATGGTGCTCTACTGGCAACTCCGCGCTAAATGCAGAAAAGGCAATAAGTCAGTAATACAGGCTAGCACACTTTAGTGGGCAGCCAAACAATTAAATTAAACAGCAAACAAACACTTTTCGACTTGAATTAGACTAATTTCGACTAAAATGTACTTTTAAGTGCAGATAATAAAAAATGCAGTAAATAACTATGAAAACAGTTAAAGCTTGCTCTAGGTAAACAGTAGAAGGTAAAACAAATATAAAAACAGCAGGATACTTAATCAGGAAAGCAGTCGCTTTTTTTCAGTTCTCTGTAGCCAGGAAGACTCAGCAGGACCACGTGGAGCTGTGTCTGAGCAATATGGCTTCAAAAAAATGCCAGAGGCAGATTTTAACCAGGGAACTTCAAAAGAGCTAGAAATGGTCCAAAATGACCAATTACTACAGCTTCTTGTGCTGAGGTCACTTCCCTCAAGGACAGGTAGGCTATTCAAGGCTCCCCACTCCCACTGGTGAGCTAAGAAACTTCCTTCTATCCAAGTAAGGCAATGGACAACACAGGAACTACAACACAGCCCACAAACTAATCTTGCTGGAGGTCCTCATCCCACCCCCACCTGAAATAAAAAAGACCACAGTAAAAAAACTTCTCGAAAGCCGACTTCACACTTCTAAAGACTAGTGTGGTCTCCTTTAAGGCCCCCGAGCCGGCGGAAAACAGTACTCAAGCCGCTGAATCACTTACAAATGCCTTCTACCAGCATCTGCAGCACTGCATGGATAAGGCAATCCCAAGCAAAACAAAGACTCTTTGTACCAAGGGCAAGCGTCCAGTCTGGTGGACCCCAGCCATAAACAAACTCTACAACAAAAGGAGGAAGCTACTACAAGATAGAGCAAAATCCTTAAAAGGTAAGACACCCTTGATCACTATAAGTAAAAAACTAAGAGCTCTCATAAAATCATCCAAAGCAAATTTTGAGAGAAAAATAGCTAAAGACTCAAAGGACAATCATAAGGCCTTCTTTAGCTATGTTAGAAACCTGGGAGGAAACTCCCAGATATGCTCAGAACTAGTTCAAAATGATGTGAAGATTACTGATCCTACAGACATTGCCAACATACTGGCTGACAGGTTCAGTGCAAACTTCTCCCCTCCCAAAAGGAGAGATATCTATACCAAATGGTTGCAGCCCCCCAAACATCTCAAACGCCCAAGTGAGAACTGCTCTCTCCAAAGCAAAAACACAGCTTCTATGGGACCTGATGGTGTCCCAGGCTGTGTGCTCCACAAACTCAATGAGGAATTAAACCCACAGCTAGGACAGCTGTTTAATCATAGTCTCACCTCTGGATACGTACCCAGGGAGTGGCCCACTGCGACTGTAGTCCCACTTCACAAAGGCGGTGCCTCCACAGACCCTGGAAATTACCGGCCCATTAGCTTGACAAGCCTTATCTGCAAAGCTATGGAGAGGATCATAATGGACCTCATAAATAAAGACATAGGGAATTTGCAGACTTTGGATCCAACCCAGTTTGGCTTTGTCAAAGGCAGATCATGCCTTTTAAACTTGGTTGACTTTTTCAAACAGTCACCAAAGCCATTGATGAGGGAAAGGCAGTCCATACAGCCTACCTCGATCTGGCGGCCTTCGATACAATACCCCACTCGGGTATCATTGAAAAACTCATCAGCTTAAATGTTAACCCATACATCACAAGATGGGTTGCAAACTGGCTGAGTGACAGAACCCACAGGGTCAGAGTTGCTGGCGCCATGTCAGACTCAAAGCCTGTCACAAGTGGTGTCCCACAGGGCTCAGTCCTGGGCCCACTCTTGTTTGGCATCTACTTTTCCAGTACAAGCAAACACAGGAGGGTTATGGCTGACAAAGTTTGCAGATGACTGCAAACTGGGTGCCGTGAATGAAAACACATCTGACACAGATATCCTTCAGAAGAGTCTCACAGAAACGGATGACTGGTGCCAGAGCCATGGCCTAAAGTTAAATGCCAAAAAATGCATAGTCATACCCTTCAGGAAAAACAAGGTTACCCCTAGCTACCATATAGGTGGTAATCCTCTGAGCACAGAAGAAGTTATCAGGGACCTGGGGACCCAGGTTGACAGTAGCCTGTCATTCGACACCCATGTAGCTAAAGTAGTTAGGAAGACCTTCTACATTGCCCACCTCATCATGAAGGGATTCACATCTAGATCAAGGGAGGTCATAGTCTCCTATACTCATCACTCATCAGACCAATGATTGAGTACAATGCCCCATTCAGAATGTATCTGACCCGACACTTGCAGCAGCTAGAGAGGCCACAAAAGTTCCTCACCAAAAGGATAAAGGGTCTCAAAAATCTGTCCTATGCTGCCCGACTGAAAGAACTCCAGCTCTATTCAGTCGCCTACCGCTTGCTCAGAGGTGACCTTTGCCTGACATACAAGGCCATGTCAAACCCAGAGTTGATGAATATGCTTCACCTCAAAAAATCTAGATCCATCAGAGCCACAAGGGCGGGAGACTTAAACCTCGACACGGCTATAAATAGGACGTGCTGGAGGGATAGATTCATCACCCAAAGACTCCCTATGCTGTGGAACAAAATCCCGGTATATGTGAGGCAGAGCACCTCGCTGGCCTTGTTCAAGAGAAATCTTGACCAATGGATGGGAGATCGCAGATATACTCCAGGGATTACCTCAGTGTTCACTGCTAGACAGAGGCACAGCAAAATAATGGGTATAGTTCCCCATACAAAAGGGGTGGCTTAATCCACAAAACTATGGGCTAGGCTTATAAATGCCCTCGGGCAGATAGCCTAGTATGAACCTATGAACCTATGATACAGCAAGGCCTGTAAACTGGTCTAACTAGTTTAGGAGAGGCAGGAAAACAGGAATATTTTTTTGTTTTTTTGGTTTTTAAATAGAAACACACAGAAATGCAGAAAAGGCAATAAGTCAGTAGTACAGGCTAGCACACTTTAGTGGGCAGCCAAACAATTAAATTAAACAGCAAACAAACACTTTTCGACTTGAATTAGACTAATTTCGACTAAAATGTACTTTTAAGTGCAGATAATAAAAAATGCAGTAAATAACTATGAAAACAGTTAAAGCTTGCTCTAGGTAAGCAGTAGAAGGTAAAACGAATATAAAAAAACAGCAGGATACTTAATCAGGAAAGCAGTCACTTTTTTCAGTTCTCTGTAGCCAGGAAGACTCAACAGGACCACGTGGAGCTGTTTCTGAGCAATATATATATGCATGTGTCATGCTTGCTGTTCAACTGTTGGAACTCTGGTGTGTTGGGTTAATGGGAATACTTCTGCATGCTGTTATAACTAATTGGGAATGCTGTTGACTGTTACTAACCCATATTTTCATTAAATCCTCCTAAACATAGAACGTATGGGAAGGCAGGTCCCAGTGGACCCACCTGTCCCACCTCAGCTGGCGATGGCACCTGGCACCAGCAGGTCCGGTGCCCAGCCTAGGACCTCCTCCTCCATTGGCCCTGTGCCACCTTCAGGTGGAAGTGCTGCAGGGGATGGGGCTTGTCCCCCCCATGCAAGGGTGGGTGGAGGAGTGCCACCTATCACCCTCTGAACGGTCCGGGCTGTGGTGCGTAGGGAGATCGAGCGTTCTGTCGCTGATCCTCTATGCCAGCTTGAGGCACAAGTGGCTCGACTCATGGGTGTGCCTGCCCCTCCTACGCAGCTCCCAGCACAGACACCCTCTGGGCTGTGAAGGTGTAGTGGTGACTGCCCATGGGTGGGGATCTCAGTTCCACTGTTGCCATCTGTGGGCTCATGGGCTTGCGATTTCCAAACATCCTTCCCCGTCAATGGTGTTCACCCACCACATGTCATATTCCACCCCTGTATGCATCTTGTTTGTCTTGTCTGTTTACCTCCCCAGCCTACCTTCCCAAATATACCTACTTCCCCTACCCCACATTCCACTCTCACCTGAAAAAAAAAAAAGGGCAATCCGCTCCCAAAAAAAAATTATGCCCCATACATAGCTGCCCATTTTGCACACATGTCTGCTGGACACATAAACTGATATTTAATTGGCAGTACAACATACTTTGTTGTCCTCACCCCCTCTCACAGGGGTTGAAGGTTTCATATTTCCCTCCAAATTTATTGCATATGCACAGCTGTTGCTGTTAAAGAATTGGGCAGCTATGGACCTTCCCTACACCCATCCTGCACATCCCGAGCTGTTTTCCCTACTGCCTTTTGTGCCCCTTTTTCAGCACTTTCCTATCTCCCCATTTTCTTTTCTTTCAAAGAAATGAGTGCGGGGGTTAGCGGGAGTAAGCACTATTAAGCAGTAGTTAGCGGGTTTGCGTGAGTGTGCACCTGTGTGCTCTTAGCTAAGCATTGCTAAGCATCACCCAAACCCATGCAAACCTGCTTACAACTGCTTAAAAGTGCCTTAGTCACTCTGTATGTCAGGGCCATTGTTCTGCTCAGCAGCAAAATAAAACACCTCTGTTAGTCTCGAACCCCAGACCTTGTACACACTAGACTGCATGAAGTACCACTAAGCCATAGTAGAAATACAGCAAGTTGGTGCTGAAATAAATATATCATGCATCAGAATGAGTGAATGTAAAGGAAAAATAGGAATGCCATAACACAAATCTTGTTCTGTGGATCTTTACCAGCAGTTGTTGTGGAATTGCATTACATGACTGTGATAAGAGAAACAGCCATTCTAGCAGGAAATAATGTTACAGCAGCACTTTACAACCCCCACATAGATTCATAGCAGGACAAACACTGGCATATCTGATTAGGGCAGAGGCCATACTTCCCAGCTGTGACTAATTTTCAGGGATGTCCCTGATTTTGAAACAAATTTTAGCTGTGTCCCTCTGAATCCCTCTGAAAAGTACTGACGTTAGGCAGAAAGGTTGGGAATTACACTTCATGAATAATGACAATAAGAAAGAGTTAGACACTGCTTGTACTTCAGAAAAGGTGTATTAATCCATATGCTCTGGTTCTCTCAAAGTCTCAACTTAATGTCTCTAATATTTTAAAGGTGTACCTCACTTTTACCTACTTTTCCCTGAGTCTGTTCAAATATGTACCTGAGTGTTTGAGAGGCCTGGCAGAGGCAGAAACACACAGGCATATCAGCTTTTCTGCTGTTACACACTGTGCAAATAGCTTTGGAAGGAGTTCCAGAAGCATACCCTTATGTAGGAGTACAACACTGAAATACCAAAGGATGTAGCCATGTACTGGTAGCAACCAACTGTGACAATGCCATTGTTCCAGTGCTGAAAAGACCGGTGTGGTACACAGACAAAGAATAACAGGCTAACCTTTGGCTACCATCTGGATAGGTCAACAGTTGTGAGCTACGCAGACAGACTACTTGCCTTGATAAACTAACAGGTACACAGCAACCCTTTAAGTCCAGCAAGATAAAATTCACACAATAATACATAATGCTCTCTGTACTTCTGCACCCCTACCCAAATGTGCAATATACCTGTGTGTTCAGGGTCTACCAAGGATGTAGGTAGGCATACTCAGTACTGAAATGTGTCCAGTTTTCTTGAGCAGCCTGTGCTAATGTCAACACTAAAAAAGCACAAACTGTTCAGAAGTGATTAAATTAATATTCACGGTATAGCAGTTCACAAACAGTTCATGTGCCAAAAGAATACATCTCAATAACTACATTTGTATGGCAGTTAATTGTATAATTAGAAACAAAAGTACATACTCCCATGTATCTTGTGTTAGCATTTGGAGGGGTGAGTACAATTCTACACTGACAAGTGTGTACTGGAAGCAGCAACATTCAGGTCTGAGTACAACATTCAAATGACTGGCTACACCCCTGGCTTCAGATATAAGAACTATACCAACCTTCTGACTTAAACAACAATGTCCACAGCAAACAAGCATGATCCCCATTTTGGAAAGCTGAAAGAGCTATGCCTACCTGAGTTAGCAATTTATAGCACTGGGTTGCTATGACAGTGATTACTGCAATTACCACACAGCAGGCTGCATGCAATTAGCAAATGGTGGCCACCAATTGGTGCAGAGGCCATCACATGCACATGTGCAAATACCTATAAAAGCAGGCTGTAATTGCTGCCCACAAATCACTCTATTGGAGAGAGAGAAGGATATATATATATATATATATATATATATATATATATATAGAGAGAGAGAGAGAGAGAAAGAGAGAGATAGATAGAGAGAGAGAGAAGCAAAAGGAAAATGGAAAATAAATAATACCAACTCATACAAAGGAAAGGTATGTAACAGATGTATTTACTGGCATGTATTAGATGTTTTTGAAGAGTACTCTACATAATGTAAACCATTCATATGTGGCAGCAGTACGTATCTATGCACAGATGTCCTGCTTAACTACTGCCATGGACAATTCAGTGTGTAGCTGTGTGCAGTGGGACATAACTGTGAAATATGTAGCTCAGCATTAAATGTCAAACATCTGATCCATGTTATCTGTGTTCTGTACAGTAGTGTGGACAATGGCTGTTTGGGGGATTAGCGCAAACATTTATATAAACATGGTTGTGACAGAGTAACACATGCATCATAGTCATATTAAAGTTTAGCTTAGCATTGGCAACTGCTGTACCAGGCTAGTATGCTAACCTAACATTTGTAGCTATATATACCCCCTCTAATGTTGCTGTGTGTTCACATGTGACACCTGTTCATGTTGCAGCAAGGCCCAACAGGTCAGCTGTGAGGTCCAGGGACTTACAACAGTGTGGACTTTGTGTGTGTATGGCACACACATGCGGAGAGATATATATGTGTCATATATATTAACATCTGTATATGTGCATAGAGCAAGGGACATATTGCAACTGTTTGTGAAGGGTGGACATATATATGTTGGTGAAGGTTGTTATGTGCATATTTGTATGTAGGTTTTAGTGTGTGACAAACAAGACAGCATACAGTGCTGGCATATGACATGTGGTGGTTAAACAGTGTGTGTGTTTTGTTCAGTTTGCAATGTTTCAGCCAGTGAAGCCTGCTAAAGCTACCTGGGCTGAGAACACTTTCAATGTATTTCTCACAAGACTGTGTGATATTATTACATTACTGTATGCCTCACATCCTTTGTATAATTGATATTCCCACCATGAAAGGTGGACTGTATATGTGCCTATATGTATATGTATATGTATATGTACACCAATGGATGTGTATATGTATGTGTGTGTGTATATATATATATATATATATATATATATATATATATATATATATATATATATATAAAGAGAGAGAGAGAGAGTCATATATAGTCATACACACCCACATCTACTTGTTGCAATAGATTCTATGTAAAGTTGACTGAGTGTGATGGTCAATGTGTTGGTGAATGTGTCAAAGATGTGTATTTGTGGGATAGCTTAGTGGGAAACTGTTTCTGTCATGGTATTATGTGTCCTTGCTTTGATCCCAGCAAAAGCTGTGTATGTTGTTGCTAGGCAGATAAAGCACTATGGCATACAGTCTGATGTAGTCCTTTGGTGTTAACTGGGGTGTGGCATTGGAGACTAAAGCACTACATGTATGCTTACTGATTGGTACTGATGTTGAATCCAAATCCTGTATGAACTGTAATACTACTTGAAGCTGTAGGCCTAAACAGCAAAGTATGGTGTATGTCCACATTGCTTGGAACCACTGTTTTGTGTGGTCCCTGTAGTTCTCACAGATTACATTCCTCAGGCTTAAGGTTTTGTAAGTACTGACACACAGTACTGTATGGTACACACGTAAAGCTTATCTGGGTTGCCATACCTTTGTGTCTTATAATTATGTCTGATGTGTGTGTGGGTATGCCTGTAACATGTCCTCTGTCATATGTGTGTTACAAGATATAACTGGGTATCTAGCAACATTTATAGTTTACTACAGCAGTATGCCACCTATATTCACAATTGTGCACATATTTTGGCCACGGGTTTGCCATCAACAAGTTGTGTGGTATAATGGTAATACTGTAACTGGACTTTACAAACATTGTGATGGATGACATATTTCTTTATGCATTCACTTGATTTATACCTTCTGTGGCTAGGTGGTGCATTGTGTCACATATAGTGTGCCATGTACTGTTGTATAGTCTTATATAGTGGTTTTATTTTGTTGCTGTGCAGAACATGGTTTATTATATAGAGTGTGCCAGGCACTTTCAAGCAGTTGTGGGGTGAGCACTGATAAGTGGTATTGAAAGTGTTTAATCTCAGTCAGCTAATAGGTTGCTATATATGGCAGTTCAGTGATATCTGTACTGTATAATGTTAAGTGTGCCATATGACTTGCTCAGACATATTTTTTCTTTGTCTTCCAGGGATCATGGCCCACCATCGTAATCCTAGCTACAGTAGTGCTGAGGATGACATTATTACCAGCTGTCTGATTCAGCACTACAGCCTACTATTCTCGAGAACCAGCCAAGACCAGCATGAGCGTACTGCACTTTGGCAAGATGTTGTCTGGAGGGTAAATGACATAGGCATGCATAACCGGACATATGAGCAGGTATGCCATTACTGCAGTGATTTACTTAGACATGTCCGGCAGCGTGCTTCTGATGTCTGTAGACAACAGCTTGCAACAGGTGGTGGGGTTAACATCCATCCTCCCCCTCACCAGAGTGGAGGAGCTGCTCCTGAGCCTGGTGGCACCTGCCCAACAACAGCAACAGCAGACATTTACCCTGATGGAGGTTGGAGCCACCCAGCAAGAACACATGGAGCATGCAGGTAACATGGCATATCTGTAGACTACTGTTACCTCTATTGGTAGATCATGCATATGTGAGATGTGTACTGTGTAGTTAGAAGATGTGGAGCCTGTTGTTGTGCAATGCTGATCATTTGGAACATAATCTGTAGGCCTCTGAATGTAAACTGTTGTACTACTGTAAGATTACAAACCCACAGTAGCAATGCCACAGTTGTCGCCACTGATAAACTGTCTCATATCCATGTAGGTCCCTCTGGTGTGACAGCAAGGCAGCGGACACATGCTGGTGAGTGTGTTCTACATTTATTATTGCAAATCAAAAGTGCATGTCATAGTTAAGATGTAGGCCATGTACACATGTAACACACCTACGCATAATGCATGCTGTGCATGTTTGCTGTTTGACTATGCACATTTCAGTAATGTGATTAGCTGCCTCAAACACATGCAATACACAGACCATCTCAAACAAATGTGGCTACACTGTAGTGACCATTGGATAGGCAGAGTCGATATGCATGCACACAACATACACAACTATGTCATACACAGAACATGTTAACATTCTACACGTGAAGTATTCACAAACCCTCTGTAAAGTCACACTCCAGTATCCCAAATGTCATCCACACAGCACACATAATATACCTGAGGGGTAGAGGCCTATCATGGGGCAGTGAAACACTCTGCAACACACAACACATTCATGTTAGGCAATGCTCCTTATTGGCCTCCTTACAAACCCATGTAACAACTGACTGTGAAATTGTGAATGTAGCCATGGTAGTGCAGTTCTGGTATAGCATGATCGGTGCTGGTTTGGGACACATTTGTAGCCTTGAGTGACTACATGATGATTCATGATTATGGCTTATGGTACTACACCCCATCCAGTTATTGTAACCACAGTACTACACATAGCTTTTATTGCTATACACCTCAGTATTGTGTGTGTGCAAACATATGCATCTATAAACAATATGCATACCAATCACCATTTGCACAACTGACACATATATGTCTTGTAATGCTATTGAGTGACTAGGTCATATGACACACATTGGGTATGTGTGATGTTTAAATATGCAGTTGTGTTTTAGCATGCCATGTCATGGATGACACTGGCATGTCCATAATATGATCTACACTCACCAGAACTACTGTACATTGGCTATGTGGACCAATGGTATTCCATCAGTTATACATGCACCACTGATCTTGTGTGTATACACATCATGCATGAGGTAAAACTGTGTCCACAATTATTTGCTAAAGACACAGAGGCTCTAATCAAAATTGGATATCTATGTGACACACAGATACAGATCCAGCCATGGTATGTATACCTGTGAGTGATGGTGCACAGTACATTAAAGAGTTTTTAATACTTGCACAGCAATGTTGTGTCCATGTATACATTGCGTTCCAGGGGGAGGCCAATCACCGAACAACAAAACACATGCATCAAAGCCATGTATACTGTTAGTAACAATGATTGTCTACACTCGCACTGCATGCTGTTGAGCAACACATGTCCTGCATGCTGACATGTGTGATATGACTGTTTGGCTTGTGATACTGTACCCCACTATCAACTGCTATTGAGTATGTTCTGAGATTGCTGGTGGTGTGTGTGTGTGTGTGTGTGTGTGTGTGTGTGTGTGTGTGTGTGTGTGTGTGTGTGTGTGTGTATGTCTGCTTTAGTGAGGAGTGTATTTGTGTGCATATGTGCATGTGTTCATGTGTTCTGAAATCATGTACAGGTCTTAAAGTGTGTTTCCTGTTTTACTCTCACAAGTGCTGAGGTTGGGTTGGTTCAGTGCAGCAGAGAACCTGATATCACTGACACAAATAGTGATAATGAGGATAGGTTTGTTGAGGCACAGGCATGTTTGTCAGGGTCTGTTGTTGGGCCACCAATTGAAAGTACACAAGTCTCCACCCCATCCATGCACACAGTCATACTGCCTGTACATCCATCATCACCAATGCCCTTAGCAGAGGGACAGTGTACAGTCGGCAATGGCCAGGACAGTGTGGTATCTATGGCACATGCATCAGGACACAGCAGCCATAGCCAGATGTCTGGAACAATACCACATAGGCAGATGTCCAGGGGTTCTCGTCAGAGCACTGCTGGTCATCATGCTCCTGGCAGAAGTGCCACAACTCTTACAACCACATGCATGTTCCAGGCTGCCATGGAGGCACAGGCACATATGGAGCGGTACACCAGACAGGGACTAAGGGCACAGAGGGCTCATAATACCTCTTTGAATGACAGTATCCATGACCTAGCAGGTGCCATCTGTAATTGCACTGAGGTCATTGATAGATGTTGGAGTGAGACATTAGATGTCCTCCACAATTTCATGCCCATGTGTCAGGACAGTGCAGGACAGTTGAGAAGTTGATGTGGACGTATGCCAGCAACATCATCAGCTGGCAGTCGCCGTGGACATCCATCAAGTCATAGCCACTCCCGTAGTGCCAGTACCAGCCCCAGCAATGTTGGGGGTGGGCTGTCCATAGACCATCCTAGAAGACCACATGCACGTGGCTCTGGCCAGTCCCAGCAGGGACCTGGATCCAGTATACATATGCCAACCTCTGAGGATAGTACCCAGTCTGGATTAGTACCCGATACTGTCTGTAGCACCCCTGCCAGGTACAGGTCCCGTATCCATAGCCAGAGACAGTGATCTGTAAAGCCTGCCAGGTACAGTCTGTAGCTGTCCCACAAATCCCTGTATATGGCAGCCACATGGTGGAACTGTGTGCATGCAGGCACACACACATAAACCAGACACCTAGGGCAAACACATACCCACACACATTATATCCACATTGGCCCATAACAGTACTCTTGGCCCTCACACACACACTCACACACACATGTCGATTGTATGGCTCAATGTAGGCTTTTGGCAAATCAACAACACACCCTGTGCATATGATGAAACCTGTGCTACCTCCTATCATCTGTAACATTGATGCAGGAACAGGCTAACATGGTGCTGACGGACAGGGTGACTTTATAACAGAATAGCAATGTTAGCATGTTGTCAGCAGTAAAGTGTAATGATATCCTTAAAGGTGTAGCTGAGCAGGCATGATGCATTAAAGCTATAATTATCAATGTAGTATTGTTTACACCAGTGTTTATTCCAATTGTGTATTGTCTGCCCATGTGCCACTTGGCTAATGTGTGTAGTTTTGTCAGCATGTGTTAGAGAGTAGACATTAAGTTTGGGATGTGTGCAGCACAGATTTGCAGGTGTACATTTGTGAACATGGTTGAGGTGCACTGTCTGCATGTACGTGCATATTGGACACATGGGCAGGGTGACATGCCCTGTATTAGACAGTGTTAACACTCCATAGTTTCTATTGGTGGCCAGTATGCATTGTAGTACACGCATTTTGGAACTTGAGTGCACGTGTGTGTATGACACAGTTTGACACTGTGCTGTGGGTGATACTGTTACTATCTGTCATTGGTTTGCATTCTGGTAGTATACATAACCTCAACAGCCTGACCATAAACAATTGTTAGATTATGTCTTGACAACTGATACACAGATTTAGGACACACAATAACATTTGCAACCTTCAAGTACTATTCTATGCCAGTAACCAGTGGTATTCACCTGCACTCAGTCCTTGGACCACTCCTGTTTGGCATATAGCTTTCTTAGGTACAAACAAACACAGTAGGGATATGTCTGGCCACATTTGGCAATGCATACTGTGGGCTATAATGCATTCTCCAGATGACGCACACACCTTCCAAAAGGGTATCATACAGACAGATACCTGGTGTCAAACCCATGCTGTAAAGCTATAAGCCACATAAAGCATAGTCATCCACTTTTACAAAACATAGTATCCCCAGAGTACCACATAGGTAGTAGCCCCCAAAATGTTGAACAGGTACCGATGTATACATAGAGCCATGTGTTACGTCATCTCTCCTTTGATAATCACATTTTCAAAGGGTTTTGGAAATCCCTCTGTGGATCACATAAGCAATAAGGGGTCTGCATGCATATCCACAAAGGTTGTTGCACACCTATAATAAATAGCCATCTATGACAGACTTTGCTGCTTTTGAACAGGTTTCAAATATACCTCAGGCATAAACCCTCACTCACACTATTCAATAGAAACCATAATGAGTGTACGTGAAATGGATGACATAGGCCAGGGAATCACTGCAGTGGCTAGGCTTGTCACAAGCATCCAGATGTGACCTAAGGTCTGGAAAGTGGCAGCACACTCTGGCAAAGATAACAGATGTGTTCATGGAGAAAGCAGGGTTCCCACCTATGAAATAATTGAGGTCACATGTATGTATATGTATTTGCCACACAGCTACCTGACGTGTAATGCACATACTGTTGTCATTGTGATATGTCATACAGTAGTAAAAGCAAAACCCACATCACATTGACCAATAGTGTCACACACCTTTAACACACACACAGTCACCAAGTGCAGGATTCAAACCCCTACCTAGCTACTTTATGATACTAGAGCAGTACACATTAACATGATGCACTATACACATTACTGGGAGTGCTCTTTTCCACAGGTATATTTGTAGGATGGTGACATCATCAGACTTGACAAAGATGAGTATACCACTTTTAAGGTGTTTCAGTGGTCTTCAAAAGGTTGCCTCTCTTCAAGGAGACACACACTCTCATACAGTTGGCAAATGCAGGATTCAAACCCCTATCTAACTACTTTGTAATACTAGAGGAGTACACATTAACACGACACACTATACACATTACTGGAAATTCTTCATTCCACAGATTTAGTTGTAGGATGGTGACATCATCAGACTTGACAAAGATGAGTATACCACTTTTAAGGTGTTTCAGTAGTCTTCAAAATGCTTGCCCCTATTCAAGGGGACACACACACTCTCATACAGTTTACAAGTGCAGGATTCAAACTCCTACCTAATTACTCTATGATGCTAGAGGAGCATGCATTAATACAACACACTATACACATTTCTGGAAGTTCTCTATTTCAAAGGTATATTTGTAGGTGGTGACATCATCAGACTTGACAAAGATGAGTATACCACTTTTAAGATGTTTCAGTAGTCTTCAAAAAGCTTGCTCCTCTCCAACGAGAGACACACACCCTCATACAGTTGTCAACTGCAGGATTCAAACCCCTCTCTAACTATGTTATGATACTAGAGGAGCATGCATTAACATGACACACTATACAGATTACTAGGAACTTGCTATTCCACAGGTATATTTGTAGGATGGTGACATCATCAGACTTGACAAAGATGCGTATACCACTTTTAAGGTGTTTCAGTAATCTTCAAAAAGGTTGCTCCTTTCCAAGGAGACACACACACACACACACACACACACACACACACACACACACACACACACACACACACACACACACACACACACTCTCATACAGTTGGCAAGTACAGGATTAAAACCCCTACCTAACTACTTTATGATACTAGAGGAGTACGCATTAAAATGACATGTTATACACATTACTAGAAACTCTTCATTCCACAGGTATATTTGTAGGATGGTGACATCATCAGACTTGACAAAGATGAGTATACCACTTTAAGGTGTTTCAGTAGTCTTAAAAAAGGTTGCTCCTCTCCACTGAGACACACACACACACACTCATACAGTTGATAAGTGCAGGATTCAAATCCCTACCTAACTACTTTATGATACTACAACAGTACACATTTACACAGTGTGCTATACACATTACTGGGAGCTGTCTTTTCCACAGGTATATTTGTAGGATGGTGACATCATCAGACTAGACAATGTGGGTTACATTAGGTGACATTAGGTGGGCTACATAAAAGGAATTTCTAAACACTTTGGCAATGTGATCATCAAAGGAGAGTTTACTATCTACCTGGGTCCCCAGGTCCATAATTACATTCTCCGTACATACTGGATTACCACCTATGTGGTAATTTGTGTGCACTTTGTTTTATCCAAAGGGGATGACTATGCATTTTTTTGGTATTCTGCTTGAGAGCATTGTTTTGACACCAGGTATCTGTCTCTGTAAGACCCTTCTGGAGGATGTCTGTGTCAGCCGTAGAGTCAATTATGGACCACAGTTAGCAGTCATCTGCAAACCTGTTCAGCCATACTCCTCCCATGCTTGCCTGTACCTCTGAGCAGTATCTACTGAACAGGTGGGGTCCCAGGACCAAGACCTGTGGGATGCCATTTGTGACTGGTTTAGAGTCAGACATGGCACCCGCAACTCTGAATATGTCTGTTTGATCTGTGAGCCAGTTGGCCACCCATCCTGTGATATAGGTGTTAATGTTCAAGCTGGTAAGTTTGTCCATGATGCCAGAGTGGAGAATTGTGTCAAAGGCCTTAGTTAGGTCCAGGTGGGCTGTTTAGGAGGCAGGATCCGCCTTTAACAAAGCCAAGTTGAGTAGAGTCCAGTGTCTGGAGGTTCCCAATGTCTCTGTTTATGGGTTCCATGATAATTTGCTCCATAGCTTTGCAGACCAGGCTGAGTAGGCCTATAAGGCAATAGTTTCCAGGTTCTGTTGTGGCACCACCTTTGTGGAGCTGGATGACTGTTGCTGTATGCCATTCTTTGGGTACATAGCCTGTGGTAATGTTGAGTCTGGACAGTGAATGTAGGTGAGGGTGTAGTTCCTTTTGGGGTTGGTGTAAGGCGCAGCCTGGGACACCATCCAGTCCCATTGATGCTGTGTTCTTAGCTTTGGAGAGGGCTGTTTTTACCTGCATGTCCATGAAGTCTGGGGCTCTGCATTCTTCTGGGATGGACACAGGCCCTTTTGGGGGTGATGGGGGGTGGGTGTTTGCACTGAACTTGTTCGCCAGGATGTGGGCAATGTCAGTTGGTTCAGTGTATTTTTTGCCATTTTGCAGTAGCTGACAGCATATTTGAGAGTTGCCACCTAAATGTTTGGTATAGCTAATGAAGGCTTTGTGGTTGTTATTCTTACATTCCTTGGCAATTTGTCTTTAGAAACTGGCCTTGGATTATTTTATGAGCGATCATTGTTTCTTCCTAATAATGATCAGTGATGCCTTTCCTTTTGTGAAGTTTGCTCTATCATGTGTTCGTTTCCTCATTCTGTTGTATAGCTTATTTATGGGCGACGACCACCAGATTGGTTTCTTATTTTTGGAGGAGTGCGTCTTGGTTTTATTTCGGATGTCTCGATCCATACATCCCTGTAGATGCTCATAGAATGCACTTGTAATGATTCTGCAGATTGTATAGCATTATCCTATAGCAAGGGGGCTTTGGAACTTTCCACTTTGGTCTTGAGAAGTGTGCAGTTTGCTTTTGAAAATGTCTTCACAGTGGTTTCCTTGACTGGGGGTGGGGGGGGGGATGTGGATGTCCAGTGTGATTACTTTATGATCTGATATTACCAGCGAGGGTTTTATCTCTGTTGTGGAGCACTGGTACCCCATATTGGTGATGATCAGGTCCAGTATGTTGTCACCTCTAGTGGGTGTGGTGACTAGCTTTTCCAGGGTGTTTGAGTTTTTAAACTCTAGGAAGCATTGTGCAAAGGACGTTGTACATGAGTAATTCTCCCAGTCAGTGTTTGGGTAGTTGTAATCTCCTTATATAATGGTGTTTGGTAGGACCTTTATATTTTCTACTGTTCTCAGGAATACTGAGTGAGGTTCCTGAGACAAGGTAGGTGATCTGCAGCAGGCTACAATCTGATAAGCAGCTTTGCCCAATGTTAGTTGCACTTGCATGGTCTCCAAGGCCTCATGCTGTGCCACTAACCTGAAGGTGTGGGTATCCATAAGGTAAATGGATACACCCCTTCCTTTTGTATTTCACTCTGGGTTTTGGGGCCGAAGATCAGAGGGATTGTGAGTGTTTTATGTGGAGCATGTCCAACAGCTCTGTGTTTGACATAGCTTTGTATGTTAGGCAGAGATCACCTCTGAGTAGGTGATATGCGAGAGAATACAGCTGGTGCATTTTGAGACGGTCTGTGTATGGCATGTATTTCAGGCCACTAATGCTCTTTGTGAGGTATTTCTGCAGGCTTTCCAGTTGTTGTAGATGTCTTGTGAGGTACATAGCAAAAGGGGCGTTGTACTGTATTATGGATTTAGTGAGTGACGAGTAGAGGAGAACAATGTCCTCTTCTATTCTGTATGAGACACCTTTTGTGATGAGGTGTGCCACGTAGAAGGATTTTCTGACTACTGTGGGGATGTGATTATCACAGGTGTGTCCACTGTCCACCTGTGACCCAAGGTCTCTTATCACACTTTCAGTGTTAAGTATACTACCACCTATGTTGTAGTTCATGGCTACAGAGTTTTTACCAAAGTGGATGACAATGTACTTTTTAGCATTGAGCTTGAGGCCATGGCTTTGACACCAGGCATCTGTCTCAGTGAGGCCCTTTTGTAGGATGTCCACATCTTTAGTAGTTTTAATTATGGCTCCTAGTTTGCAGTCATCTGGAAACTTCATTAGCCACAGACCTTCCATGTTAAAGTTTACTTCAGGGAAGTAGATACCAAACAAGACAGGACCCAGGACTGAACCCTGTGGTACTGCATTTGTCACTGGTCCAAAGTCGTACTTGGAGTCTGCTACTTTCACAGTGTGTGTTCTGTCAGTGAGCCAGTTGGCAACCCATCTTGTGACATAGCAATTTATACCTAGTTTAGTGGGTTTATCTATAATTCCAGAGTGGGGGATGGTGTTGAAAGCCGTAGCAAGATCTACATAGGCTGTGTGAACCACCTTACCCTTGTCTACGGTTCTGGTGACTGCTTCAATGATGTCTATCAGGTTTAGGAAACATGATCTGCATTTTACAAACCCAACATGGTTGTGGTCCAAAGTTTGGAGATTACCAATGTCTTTTCTTATAAGTTATATGATGATACATTCCATGGCCTTGCAGAGCAGGCTCATCAGGCTAATGGGGCGCTAGTTCCTGGGGTCCGTGGTGTCTCCACCCTTGTGTAGTGGGATAACCGTCGCTGTGTGCCATTCAGTAGGCACAAAGCCTGAGGTGAGGCTATGACTGAACATGGCACGTCAGTGTGGTGCCTGTTCGTTCTCTAGTTTGTGTAGAACACAGCCTGGGAAGTTATCTGGTCCCATGGATGCTGTGTTCCTGGCTTTGGAGAGTGTTTTTTACCTGTGCAGCCATGATGACAGCAACTTTGCAGTCTTCCGTTATAGAGATGTGCTCTTTCATGGGTGAGAGGGGGCTAAAGTTAGCACTGATCCTATCTGCCAGGATGTTGGCAATATCAGTTGGGTCTGTATATTTAGTGCCATTGTGCTGTAACTCAGAGCAGATCTGAGTGTTGCCATTGAGATTCTTGACATAGCTATAGAATGCTTTGTGGTTGTCTTTAGAATCAGTGTCGATTTTGTTTTCATAACTAGCTTTGGAGGATTTTATCAGGGATCACCAATCATTAGCGGACCGGAGTTCCGCTGTGGCGACCCCTAACTGGGAAAAGCTGAAAGACACTACAACAGCTTCTTACTGATGTTGACCATGGAGCTCCTCCACTCATGGGATTTTACCCTCTTTTGCAACATTTTCTTCCTTCTTTTGTGCAGTTTGTTTATGGCAGGTAAACACCAGATTGGCTTCCTTTTCTTGGAGGATAGCGTCTTGGTTCTGTTTGGGATAGCACGATGCATGCAGTCATGTAAGTGCTTATAAAGTGCAATTGGGAAGGATTCAGTAGTCGTAACTGTATTGTCCATCTGCATGGGTGTCCTGCAGTTCAACACATCTGTCTTAAGAAGCATGAAGTTGGCTTTGGAGACATTTTTTAACATGGTTTCCTTAATGGGGGTGTGGGTCCAGAATGTGGATATGTAGAGTAATTAGCTTATGGTCAGATGAGACCAATGAGGCGCTGACTTCAGGTGTGGAACACCGGTCATGCAGGACAAACCAAACCTCATAACTAACACAAATAACCACAAAGTGAGCTAAATGCTACTCATTGCCAGAAGTCTCAGCCTCCAGATGCACACACTCGAGGCACTTCTCATTATAGAGGATATTGATATCTGTGCAGTAACAGAAACCTAGTTCAAGGCTCCAGACAGCACACCAGCACTACCAGGATACTACTCATTCCATATCTTCCAGCATCAGAACCTGAATCATAGCACATAGGGTGAGGATGTATCCATATTCATCAAGGATACCTACACCTCTCTCTACATGCTCTCTACAGGATATGTACCCATAGAATGTTGCACAGCAACATTCCTCACACTCCACAGGGGTGGGGCCACAAAAACCACTTGGCAATCATGCTCTATGAGTCTGACAAGTGTGTTCTGCAAGGCAATGGAGCCAATCATAATGGAAATCAACAATACAGAGATTGGGAACCTTCACACAGTTGAGCACACTCAGTTTGGCTTCGTCAAATGCAGACCACGCCTCCTGAACTGGGAGGATTTCTTTGACAGTTACCCAGGCTACAGATGATTGAAATGAGCTCAACACAGCCTACCTATACCTCACTAAGGCCTTTGACACCATTCCCCAGTCAGGTATTATAGATGAACTCACCAACCTGGCCATGAATCTATACATCACAAGATGGATTGCAAACTGGCTCACAGATAGAGCCCACACATTAAGAGTCGCTGGTTACATGTCAGACTCTACACCGGTAATGACTGGTGTCCCCCAGGGTTCAGTCCTAGGGTCCCTCCTGTTTGGTATAGACTTCTCAAATGTACATGCCAGCACAGGAGGGTTGTGGTTGACTAAGTTTACTGGGAACTGTAAAGTGTTTGCCATAATAGATTCCCCGGACGACAGACATATTCTCCAGAAGGGACTCTGTGAGACAGATGTGTGGTGTCAGAATCATGACCTCAAGCTCACTGTGGAGGAATGCATAGTGATCCTCTTTGTTGAAAACAAAATACCCACAAACTACCACATAGGTGTTACCCCCTTAAAAATGACAAGGTGATAAGGGATCCGGGAACACAAGTAGATAGTCATCTTTCCTTTGACAACCATATTGCCAAAGTGATTGGGAGATCCTATGTGGCCCACCTAATCAACAAAGGGTTTGCATCAGGATCCAAAGAGGTAGTGTTGGCACTCTACTCTTACGTCATCAGACCCATCATTGAGTACAGTGCACCATTTTGGATGTACTCGACTTAGCATATCCAGCAGCTGTAGAGACCACATAGGTACCACACCAAGAGGATTACTGGCCACAGACAGTTGTGTTATGCAACACAACTGGTAAAACTAAATCTATTCTTCGTTGCATACCACCTACTCAGAGGCACACTCTGCCTAACATACAGAGCCATGTCGAGCACATAACTGTTGAACATGCTCCATCTACAGATAACAACATTGAATCACCCTACACATTCCAGGGATATGAACCTCATCACAACAATGAATACAACATGCTGGTGGGATAGAGTACCATCCCAGACACTTGCCTTACTGGGGAACAGAGTCCCAATGTATATCAGACAGAACCCCTCGTTGACACTCTTCAATTGGAACCTTGATGAGTGGATGGGAAACAGACAATTCATGCCAGGCATCACATCAGCAGCCCCACTAGAAAGGGGCTTAGGGTACTAACTATTAGAACTAGGCCTTGGGAGACTACCCAATAGTGTGGTGAAAGCTGCACAACTTGTGTAGGCTGATATATGCCTTCATGGAGATAGTCTACTACATACCTATGTACCTATGTGACAGGTACATGTCTACAGATAGTAGATGTGTACTTCATTGTACAGTCATATTGTACAGCAGGCACATGGACCACATACACTGTAATGCTTACAGATACTGGTGGCCATTATGTACAGTGGGAGAGATGTACACCTCATGTCTTTCGTGCCACTGGGATGTGTGCTGGGTGGGACAGTCCTGGATGGCTCCCTGTCATGTTCACCCTCTTACACACATCTCTGCTCATCCATCTTTGGCTTATTATACTGTGTTCCCCCTACATATATATATAGGTACATAGGTAGGTAATAGGCTATCTGCCTGAAGGCATATATTAGTATGGCCAGAGTGTGCAGCTATCACCACCCATGGAGTTAGTTCTCTAGGCCTCTGTGTAGTAGCGCTGATGAAGTGATCCATGGTGTGACAGTTCAGTTTCACATACACTCATCAAGGCTCCTCTGGAAGAGTGTCAGTGAGGGTCTCGGCTTAATGTTGGTTGGGAGCCTTTTCCAAAGCAAGGGAAGTCTGTGAGTTAGTAATGTATCCCTCAAACATGTTCTATTTAATGTTGTGATGATGATATCCCTAGAGCATGTGGTACAGTGAGCTTGGGTTTACTTTAGATAGCGCATGTACATCAGTTCTGCATTGGACATGGACCTGTCTGTTGGGCAGAGATCTCCTGAGTAGACAGTATGCAACAGAGTACAGACTGAGTTAAATTCAGTCTTGTTGCATGGGGCAACTGTTTGAGGCCAGTAATCCTCTTGTTGAGGTACTTCAGTGGTCTTTCCAGCTGCTGAAAGTGCCTAGTCAGATTCATTGCAAGTGTGTTGTGGTACTCTCTGATGGGTCTGATGACTGATGAGTAGAGGTAACCCCCTTTTACCTACATGCAAAGACCTTGGCAGTTTGTGGGAACACAGCATGATTTTCTAACCACTTTGTGAATGTGTTTCTGGAAGTAGAGATGACTATCCACATGTGTCCATAGATCCCTTATTATCACCTCTATATTTAGGGTGTTGGCACCTATGTGGTATTTGTATGACTGTAGCTCGAGGCCATAATTTTGACACCATATCTGTCTGAGACCCTTTTTAAGGATGTCTCTGTTGTCCCAAACATCGATTATGACAACTTTTTTGCAGTCATCCACAAACGTTGCTAAACATAGCCCTCGTGTGTTTGACTGTATTTCTGAAAAGTATACACCAGACAGGAGGGGTCCAGCACTGAGCCATGGGGGACAGCAGTTGTTACCAGCTTGAACAGGAGACCACAATTCTTACCTTGTGGGATCTATCTGTGCCCCAGTTGGCAATCCATCAGATGACATACATATTTATGCACAGGTTGTTGATTTTGAGGATACAACATGTGTCTGGGATGTTGGAAAAGGGCTTTTCAAAGTCTATGTGGGACGTGTGTAGCTCATTTCATTGATGTATGTCCTGGGTGACTGCCTTGAAAACAGTCTAGCAGGTTTGGGAAACAGGATCTGCCCCTGACCAAACCAAAATAGATAGTTGGGTGTTTGTAGGCTCCCAATAGCTCTGTTTATGAGTTCCATCATGATGGACTCCATGGCCTTGCAGATCAGGCTTAGTAGGCTTATAAGACAATAGTTTCCATGGTCTGTTGTGCACCAACACTTGTGGAGTGTGCCAAACGTTGCTGTAACCCATTCAGCAGTTTCATATCCTGTACAGAGGGTGAGTCTCAACAGACTGTTCAGGTGCAGGGTCTGTTTGTTTTGGAGTTCACATATGACACAGCTAGGGAAACCATGTCATCCCATAGACGCTGTGTTTTTAGGTTTGGAAAGAGCTGTTTAACCATTGTATATGTGATTTCTGGGTTTTCACAATCTCCAGGTATGATAATGGGCCCTTTTGTCAGTGAGAGGGGGGGTAAATATGTATGAACCTGTCTGACAAGATGTTGGCAATGCCAGTCATGTACATGTATTCATTTACAGTTTGCACTGACTCAGAACATATATGAGTTTACATTGGTATTTATGACATGGCGAAAGAAAGCTTCATGGTTCTCTATGGAATCTTTGACAATATTTTTGCCAGAACATGGATTGGATAATGTTAGGAGTGCTCATTGTTTATTGATGATACTGATCAGAGATTTATTGATCTTCTTTGAATTTTCACTTTCTTTGAACAACTTAAGTACTTGTAGTACATACTTTGATTATGACAGGAGTCCAATATATTATATGGGTCTGTTTTCATATAACTGTGTGCGCAAGGCAGGATTGGTGAATAGTGACAAGTTTCTGTGGTAAGAACTGCAACTGCCAGATATGTGTGGCCCACTGCTGTACTCAGACATGGCCTAAGTGTGTGAGCATGCCCAGTATGACCTTTCAGTATGTTGTTGACTGACATTTGCTTCGTTTATTTAAGTGTGTAAGCATACCCAGTATGACCTTTCAGTATGTTGCTGACAGAAATTTACTGAATTTGTTAAAGTGTGTGAGCATGCCCAGTATGGACATATATACTATATGTGTGTGAAAAATCAAGTTGGTTTTTACTTCAGGGCTCACCTTTGTGTTGTGCATCGACAGGAAGCACACTGTACCTGCAGGGCTTCCATGAGTCACTTTGCATAGACTTATCAACATTTCTACATACAGGGGGGACAGCTATTGGTTGTACATTTCTACCTGGGGGGCACACCTGATTGTTACTGTGGGTGTTCATAGGATGAGGGGTTCACCTGACACTTATACACATTTGCTAGGCCTGCACTGCTATGTCAGGTACTCCATTTCAGTCTGTACTGTTGCCTATCGTACTGGCTTGAGATACTACTGTACTACAGATCTTAGCTTCCAATTTCACGTTTATTAGTTTGTGACTTCATAGCCTACCCAACCCACATCACACTGCCTGGCCTGCTGTTATCTGTCTGCATAGGCCTGGGGGGAAGTTACTCATATGCCTCTTCAGAGGGCATGATACAGCATTTGTTTGTGTTTGCATTGGTCTACAATTGTCCTGCTGTGTCTATGCCAGTGAAATGCTGTCATGGCTTAGTGGTTCAGTACTGTGACTATAGTACACAGTATCCTGAATTCGAGTCCTGTCACTGCTATTTATTTTCCTGCTGGGCAGACCAGACTGCTTAAAGAACAGTAAAGCAGGTGTGAGTGTGTTTACCTGACTTTGCTCAACTTTGCCCAACCTTGCCTGACTTTGCCCAACATTGCCCAACATTGCTCAACATTGCCCAATGTTGCACTAGTTAGTGCAGTGCGCAGCTCTGTGCAATTGTGTTTAAATATGCTACATAGTGGTAAAATGTGCTTAACAGTGCTTTATATTGCTTAAAATAGGGTAATCATGCCTCAGGTGGTGCTGCAGGGCTGCCTATGTCGGATGCACATAGTACACTCCCTATACATGTTTGAAAACAGGTAGTGTTAAGTTAGGCATCCCTTTTATTGTATGTGTGAGTCAGAGGGAGGTGTCATTTACAGGGTTCCTACTGAGTCAATGTATGTGCTGTGCGTTGCCTCTTTGCCAAGGCCAAGGCATACTGGGCACGCCTCCTTCTGCCTACTGAGGCAGGCTCAGGTTGTTCCTTCTCTGAGTCACGCTGTGCCTGTGCAGGCCTTGGCAATGGTGGGGGGCTGTTTGGCCCTGCCCCATGCTGTTCCTGTTACAGCTGTTTTTGCAGGATCATATTGTGTAACATGGCACATACCATGACTATTTGGGTACATGCAGTTGGTGAGTACTGCAAGGCTCCACCAGATGTGTGCAGGCACCGGAACCATGACTTGAGCATCCCAAACACATGCTCAATAATGTTTCTTCTTTGTGCATGTGCTTCATTATGGAGTTCTTGTTCGGGTGTCTTTGTGTTATTGATGGGTGTCATCAGCCACGGCTCTAGTGCGTATCCAGCATCCCCCACTAGGTGACCGTCAGGGATGTCCCCATTGGCAAATCTCTGGTACAGCTGCGTCAGATGCTAGATGTGGGAATTGTGATAGCTTCCAGGGCAGCCAGCACATGCATTCATTATTATGCCCTGGGCATCGCACATGACCTGGCAGTTGATGGAGGGGAAGCCCTTGCGGTTGATGTAGACCCTACCCCGCTCACCGGGTAGTGCTTTGATGTGTATGTGCACGCAGTCTATTGCACCCACTACCTCAGGGTATTCTGATATTTGGTAGAAAAGATGCATATTGCTGGCAAATGCCTCACGGGAATTGGGGAAATATACGTGGTCACCAACATGTGCTGGCATGGCATCCAGGAACTAGTGCAGTACCCTAGATGCTGATGCCTGTGAAACCCCCATTATATCACCAGTTGGTCTCTGGAAGGTACCTGTAGCTAGTATTCATAGGCCAACACATACCTTGGTATCCACTGGGATGGGTTCCCCTCTGTTGGTTCTGTGTGTGAGGCGTGGCCGGCACAGCTCAACAATTTGCTGCAGGAGGTCTCTTTCCACTCTATAGTGCTCCACTATCTCCAGCTCATGTAGCCCCTGGTAGGTTACCCTGGGTCTGTACATTCTTCTCTATCTCCCCACTGTGGGTTGCTCAGCAGCATTCACAACATCACCACCCTCAGCATCTTGCACATGTTGGTTTATGATAGTAATAGCAGCCCCTAACATTTTGTCTGACTTAAGCTTTTTAAGTTTTCACTCTTTGTATACTGCAGTGTTGCAGAGTTCTTGCGAAAAAAACAGGGTAGACTGCTGTTTGCAGAGTTTAAAGTGCTGGGTTGGGCTGGGCTAGTTTACTGCCTGTGTAATTGGCTAATTCTGATAGGTTCCTAGAATTTATAAACTCAAATGCTATGGAACAACTTGTTACCACTCCCACAAGAGGGGAAATCATACTGGACCTGATCATCACCAACATGGGGACTCTATGCTCCAGACCAGAACTGTATCCCTCACTGGTAAGATCAGACCATAAACTAATCTCACTGGATATTCACATCCCGATCCCACCCCCTGCCCAGAAAACCACAGTGAAAAACTTCTCTAAAGCAAATTTCACACTCCTCAAAACCGAGGTGGAATCCTTCAAAGCCCCCGGGCTGTGGAAAATACGGCCCAGACCACAGAATCATTTATAAATGCATTCTGTGAACACCTTCAGGAATGCATGGATCATGCAATCCCAAATAAAACCAAGACCCAGTCCTCCAAAGGCAGACATCCTGTCTGGTGGACCCCAGCCATAAACAAACTATACAATAGAAGGAGGAAGCTACTACATGATAAAGCAAAATCCCAAAAAGGGAAGAAATCTCTGATCAGTATTAGCAAAAAACTACGGGCACTCATAAAATTGTCTAAGGCCAGCTTTGAGAGAAAAATTGCACAGGACACTAAGGATAATCACAAGGCTTTCTTTAGTTATGTTAGGAACCTGGGTGGGAATTCTCAGATATGCTCAGAATTAGTCCAAAATGACAAAAAATACACCGAACCCACAGACATTGCCAACATCCTAGCTGACAGGTTCAGCGCAAACTTTTCCCCCCTCCTCACCAAAAGGGCAAATATCTATCCCAGCAGAGTGCTGCCCCCCTGACATCTCAGATGCTCAGGTAAGAGCCACCCTCTCCAAAGCAAAAAACACAGCATCAATGGGACCAGACGGTGTCCTGGGCTGTGTCCTACATGAACTCCAAGAAGAACTAAACCCAAACATAAAACTACTGTTCAATCTCAGCCTTACTACAGGATATGTACCCAAAGAGTGGTGTACAGCAACAGTGGTCCCTCTCCACAAAGGTGGTGCCTCAACAGATCCTGGAAACTATCGCCCCATAAGCCTGACTAGCTTGGTCTGCAAAGCTATGGAAAGGATCATCATGGACCTCATAAATAAAGATATTGGGGACCTACAGACACTGGATCCTACCCAGTTTGGCTTTGTTAAGGGCAGATCCTGCCTCTTAAACCTGGTCGATTTCTTTGAAACAGTCACCAAGGCCATTGACGAGGGGAAGGTGGTCCACACAGCCTACCTGGACCTCGCAAAAGCCTTCGATATAATACCCCACTCGGGCTTTATAAATAAGCTCACCAGCTTAAATATAAACCCCTATGTCACTAGATAGGTTGCAAACTGGCTCAAGGACAGAACCCACATGGTTAGAATTGCTGGAGCCATGTCAGACTCCAAACCAGTTACAAGTGGAATCCCACAAGGCTCAGTCCTGGGACCTCTCTTGTTTGGTATATATTTCTCGGAGGTACAGGCCAACATGGAAGGACTGTGGCTGACAAAGTTCACAGATGACTGCAAACTGGGCGCCATAATTGACTCTCCAGTTGACACAAGCATCCTCCAAAAGGGCCTCATAGAAACAGACAACTGGTGCCAGAGCCATGGCCTCAAGCTAAATGCCAAAAAGTGTATAGTCATCCCCTTTGGCAAAAACAAAGTGCCCACAAATTACCACATAGGTGGTAATCCATTAAGTACAGAAGAAGTAATTAGGGATCTGGGGACCCAAGTTGATAGCAATCTCTCATTTGACAGCCACGTGGCCAAAGTGGTTAGAAAAACATTTTATATAGCCCACCTAATCATGAAGGGATTCACATCTAGATCAGGGGAGGTCATCGTGCCTCTTTACTCATCCCTCATCAGGCCCATAATTGAGTACAATGCCCCTTTTGGGATGTACCTTACCAGCCACCTGCAGCAACTGGAAAGACCCCAAAAGTACCTCACCAAGAGGATCAAAGGGCTCAAACAGATGCCATATGCTGCCCGGTTAAAGAAACTCCAGCTCTACTCAGTGGCATATAGCCTGCTCAGCGGCGATCTGTGCCTGACATATAAAGCCATGTCCAACCCGGAATTAATGGACATGCTGCACCTCAGAAAATCCAAATCCCATCGGGCTACGCGTTCAAGAGACTTGAACCTCAGTACTGAAATAAATAGGACATGTTGGATGGACAGATTCATAACCCAGAGGCTCCCTTCACTCTGGAATAAAATCCCAGTCCAGGTTAGGCAGAGTCCCTCATTGACTCTCTTCAAGAAGAATCTTGATGAGTGAATGGGAGATCGTAGGTTTACCCCGGGTATCACTTCTGTGTCACTTTCAGACACAGGCACAGTATACTAACCTCGAAAAAGGGCATAGCAAAATTAATTTAAAATGGGTGGCGAAAGCCAAACACACTCTGGCTAGGCTTATAAATGCCCTAGGGCAGATAACCTAGTATGAACCTATGAACCTATGAACCTATATTTCACCTGGCAGCTCTGCTACTTCTCCTTGGTTAACTTCCTACTATTTATTTTCCTTCCTTTTCCCTTTCTGTTTCCACCCAGGGCAACGCCGCGCAAACAAGCGCAAACATGTGCACACGGGCACACACGTGCGCACACACTGTGTGCCCGTTTGCAAGAAATTTCAGATATATCCACGGCATATGCCTTTGGTTTCTTGTTTTCAGCTAGAACAACTGTAGACACGCCTCTTGCAATCCTGAGCAACTCAGGGCAAACACAAGCCACTGCGCTCCAATAAGCTTACAGTCTTTCATACATACCCCCTCATGATGTCACCTATCTTCTACTCTACTACTCCCCTACTCCTACACTTACACTCTAGGGACATGGCTCACATGACGGAGAAAATTGGGATTCACTATCCTTATCCTCATTTGCATAGGATTGCCTACTAATGCTTGGTTACATCTCTCACACTGAGCTTCCCCTCCTTAGCAACCACTACTCAGTGGCCATGTTGTTTTCAACCTGCCATTCACCTGCATGGCAGAACAAGCTTTTTAGTGAAAATGCCCATTTTTGGCTATTTTTCAATTTTGTTCATTTTATTTAAAGTGCAGCACATTTGCGTGGTGCTGCGCTACGCTTAAACATCGGCAATCGGGGGAAAAATGGATTTTAAGGATTTACAACATTTGCAAATGCCAATGGCCTTATATTTGGTCAATGGCATGCTTCCTCAACTAGATGCATCCTTTATTTGGAGCTGTCATAGCTCCGTTTAGCTATTTGCAGAATGATACTCCGTTACCAACGGAGAACATTTCTGCAAATAACACTACTCTTACACGGACAGGTTAGTGTTTCCTGAATCGCATATTTACCTCATTTGCATAGCTTTCAGCAGCAAATGAGGTAATTTGCATACCATAACACTGTCCGTGCAAGAGTAGCTTTAGATGCTCTCATGCACGCCCCTGCCGGCTATTGCTGGATCGCTTGGCAGACATATTGGCTGTCTGCCGTCTTACACTACTCTTAGACTCTGTGCAAGCCTTCGTAAATCTGGCACATATATTTTTAAATTTTTATAATGGTAGTTTTGTATCACCCCATTTCGTATATGATTAAGGAAATTTAACAATTGAGCACTTTTAACATAAACTTTGTAATTGAATATCTACTTGTTGTGATAGGATGGCTGTCTCATGTGATTATTTTAAGTGTGTATATATTGAGTACTTAATTTCTTATATTTGTGACACTGATAAAGGATTGTTTTATCCAAAAGCTATGTTTTGACATCTTATTTAGTAAAGAAGTTTGCATTCGCGTTGTGTGGAATTGTGATTTGTTTTTCGTTTGAATAATTTTGCTCAGCATTTCACACTTCACCAAGTTGCTTGCCTTTGTTTCCTCTTTTTGACTTAGCTAGATGTCTCAGCAGGGCCAGAGGAATAAATAAAGACTGCACTCACGCTGCTTACAGACTGTTCCTGCATCTATCATCTAGAAAGCACTTCCGAAGCATACATTTCAGAACTACGAGATTCTGGAACAGCTTCTTCCCTAATGTCATCAGGCTGATGAACTCTGATAACCACTACACTCCATGATGTCCAAATGGGTCAGTAGAAACTGTCTCAAATTGTGCATTAACCTGGTTACCAGTCTCATCTAATACTTAGTGTAATATTCACCATGACTGTAACTTACAGGTCATCTAGGGCAGTAGCAATGCAATAAAATATCTCTTCTTTCAGTCCAATACATGTTGCAAATTTGTAAATTAATTATAGTGCAATATTCTAATGTTCACAGTGCAATACTCAAATGTCTCTTTCTGTACAAGGATCAATGCAATGTCTTAACCAATACCTGTGCAATACTAAAGTCTCATGCAAATAAGTGTTCAGTTCGAAGTGTTAAAATATTTATTAGTCTACTTGCATGTCCACAATGTAATAGCTAGGTGTTATATGTGCAAATGTGAAAATAATCTACATGTTGTCTGTACACTGAGTCTGGAGAAACAGAATTTTGTTAGTTTTTGCACTTGTGTGATTTCTGAATGACAATAAAGTTTACTTTGAGTTTGACTCATTTTGGAGATGGGAGGTTGAGAGCTATGCATGCTGCTGATACCAAATATGTTATTCTATCAACTTCCTAAATTTGTATGAACGAGCAATATATAAAATCTCTGCTTGATTTTGGATCTTTGCCCCCTCCCCCCCATTAGTTTTGGCTTTGCACAGATTTGTTGAAATAAGAGTTAAGCAGCATGCATAGCATAATTACTAAAGTCTAAACCATACACTTTCGTTTACGATAATAGAATATTTGAGCTTGGCAGCACTGTTCCTTCCCATACTTTTTAATCTCCAGATATTGAAAAAAGTGGAGTACATGTGCTGCTGTTCTACGCAACATCTGTTACATTACATCTTGGCTGGATTATTATTCCTCCAACTAAAAAAAAGTAAGACTGTGCCCATCCAGTGAGGGCTCATATCTCTCAGCTATCTAGATTTTCGCAGAATGGACAGATTTTTGCCTCATATTTTGGTCTACTCCTCACAAAATTTGTGGTTTTCTGGCAAATCACTGGGATCATCTGAGGATTAAAGTCAATAAATAATAGCATGCATTTCAACTTTAAATTTCAAGTCCTTCAGAAGATATATGTTAACACAAACCTTGTTACTCTATCAACTTTCTAAGTTTATAAGAGCAATATTTAAAATCTGCCCCTACTTTTGGGCCTTTGTCATCCCTGTTCCCCACCCCCATTTTATCAGGCTTTGTCCAGATTTCTTGTACTAAGAGGTATAGAGAGGAGGTGTGTAGAGATTGAGGCTCTCTCTCTCTCTATATATATATATATATTATATATATGCATACATACATACACACACGTACTCAAGAGTATTTCATTATGAGCAGCATTCCTTTGAGTCTTTAATGTCCATCTTCCTCATTGTTCCACATTGACAAGAGTCTAAATAAAAGTAAAAAGTAGAACTGTGGTCAGCAAAGTTCTTAGTTGTCTCCGTAAAGTAGTGCGCTTCCTCCTGTTTCATGGTGAACTAACTAAAAGCAAAATACTGAGAACAAAGCCAGGCCAACATAAATTCAATAAAAAAGAAGACGTGAAGACCATAAATAAAGTAATTAACTTTGTTTCCTTTAATTTAGCAATCCAAACAAGCGATCAATAATGAAACATTTAAATAATAACTGTAAAAATAAAATATTTTGGTTTTAAAAAGCCAAAGTTCCATAAACATAATGATTCATGCATTGATCAAAGTAATGCATAAATTAAAACCATTAGATATTATTGGCCAAATAAAAAAGGGGCTGAGAACAGGGTTAAACAGGAAATGCCCACAAGATTAGAAAGTATATCTGAGCAAAGAAAAGCAGAAAAGCTCAGACAATAAGACAAATAGCAGCTAGCATGCAAATAAACATTCCATTCATCATTAAAAGATAAATGAATTAAAAATGAGTATAAAAATAAATGAGAAGCCCATTAAAAGTAAAGCCCAATTAAAATTAAAAATAAGAGAGTCTTTTAGATAAGCAACAGCATATTATAACAATGTTAACCATCTTATCATTTAAAAATAAATAACAACATCATTAACAATATATATAAGCAAAGGATCCCAATAACTGGAAAATCAAAGAGCCAAACTAAGAGGAGTGGAAAATAAATCTGTGTGACATAAAAACAAGTAAAGCGCCCCCAGCTAACAACACAAAAATCATAAAAAGTAAATAAATCCATATAGGCTAAATAGCTCCCCAAACAAAAAAACAAAACCAACACTATCAACAAGTAGAACGATAAATCAAAATATTGCCTATAAAAATCTCAAGAAAGAAAATGTAAATGACCTTCCATCATCAAATATTAACACAAAAAGTAAGCAATACAAATATAGCATATATACATACATATACATAGAAATATATATATATATATATATATATATATATATATATATATATATATATATATATATATATATATATATATCAATATCAAAAGACCAAAATCCCGAGGTTCAGATATTGAATTCAGAATCTCAAGATCTTGGAATTTCAAAACTAAGAACCCCCCCAAAAAAGCAATCAATTCATCACAAAACATGTTTTTGCGGGGGGGCAAGCCCCCTGCACCCCCCGCTACTTAAATATACCAACTCCGAGATCGCACTACAGTGAGGAAAAGGGAAATCTCCTGTTCCGTGCTGTATGCTGATCTCTGTTCAGGATTTAAAAGTTTTAAAACTTCAATCATATAGTCTTTGATCATATGAATTTTGAAGTTTTAAGCTTCGAAATTCTATAGGGGCCCAATATATATATATATATATATATATATATATATATATATATATATATATATTTATAAACCAAAAAAAAAATATATATATATATATATATATATATATATATATATATATATATATATATATATATATATTGTGTAAAAAGAAAGTATCAATAAAAAGCTTAAATTATAATAAAAGTCTTCCATTTGAAGAAATCTCAAGACAATACGAAGGATTGGCTAGCCACAACAGGACAAAGTGACAAGATTGGCCAAATTAGAAAAAGCTAATAAGGGGGTGGAGAAAAGTGGGCAAAGGACAAAAAAAACTTAAAATAGTGTGCTTGTAATATAAAATAGAAAAATAGTATGCAGAAAGATCAAAAAACAAGTCAAATCCAGCACCACTAGTAAAATTCCCCCAAGTTATTTCTGTTAACAAATTAACAAACAGTGTGTTTTCTAATCTTTTTTAAGAAACAAAAAAACCCAAACTATCACATCATATTACCATTACTAGGAAACCATAAATAAATAAATAATGAAGAAAATACTGCAAAGGAATGGCTCCAGTTCAACAAATTTGAATACATTCAATGGAATGTATCCAAAATATCCAATTTTCTTCAAGCTCCAAAAAATCAGACCAAAAATCTGAAATCCAGTATAACAAAGCTTTAATGGTACACGAGCGCTTTCACAAGTTGCTTCTTCAGGTGTATAACATCAATTAAAAGACACACCTTATATAGCCCTAGAAACAGTTACATGACTCTGGTGCATAAAATTTAAAACTATACACACAAATAACACCAAGCAGCATCTTAAAAACATTTAAAACTATGCAACTACTCACACTCAAAATCTTAAAAATGCACATATCATCATACTTCATCTATTCAAAGGTCCTTTCTTCAGCACAGGTCTCATGGGTACTGAATCATTCAGATCATGACCTGAATTTGCTCTGAGTCTTACTATCCACTCTGCTTCTTTTTCCTCAGTCTTGTCCTTAATATCGCCTCCCCTAACATCAATATAGGTTCTCACTAAAACAAGAAATTTAAATGAATGCTGTTCATTTGTAGCTGCTACATGCTTCGCCAATGCATTAAAACTACTTTTCTTCTTTATATGATACACATGCTCCCTGATTCTATCTCTATGGGGGCGATCCATCTTCCCTATATAAAATTTATTGCATATTTGTCACTAAATAAATAAACAACATGTGAAGTATCACATCTTGCATTGACTCTCAAAACAAAAATCTCACCAGTGTCAGGGTGTTTGAAATGTGTCTCCTTAGAAATAAAATTACAAAAATGACATTTTCCACATGGTGTGGTATTCTTTGCCCCGTATCAACTTTCGACTTTAATTCTCTATCTATACATAATCTTCTTTTTAAACACTTTTATTAACTTTTATAAAGAAGAAAAGTAGCCATCTACTTCTAATTCTACCATCTGAAAACCTGCAAAAAGCAGCCAAAGCTATTGCATACCCAATATCCATCCTCATTAATAGAACTATTACAGAGTGATACATCCCAGAAATCTGGAAAATCTCTCATATCATACCTCTACATAAAGGTGGTAACTCTAAAGATTATTCTAACTATTGGCTTATTGCCCTTTTATTCCCCCGTAGCAAAAATTATGGAGAAATGTATTCACCATCAGCTTTTAGACCACTTAACCCAACATAACATTCTCGCTAATTGCCAACATGGCTTTAGGCCATTTCATAGCACCTCTGCCACCCTCTTATCCTTCACAGATTCCATTAATAAAAATCGTAACAGTAATATCCTCTCATCTGCACTCTTTATCAATCTTTCAAAAGCTTTTGACATAGTTAACCACACCCTTCTTATTAACATTCTACAGTCCCTTTCCCTTGATATTCTGGCTATCCAATGGTTCAAGTCCTACCTTAGCAATAGACAGCAAGCAGTTCTCTGGGAACAGAACCTTTCATCCCTCCTACCAGTCACCCTTGGAGTCCCTCAGGGCTCTATTCTAGGCCCTCTCCTTTTTTCACTATTTATTAATGACCTGCACACAGCAATTCCTCAAGCCACCTGTATACAATATGCAGACGATTCAACAATCATATGCTCAGCTAACTCCCCCTCAGAACTACATTCTTCAACTCAGAAGGTATTCAACATAATTGAGACCTGGTTCTTAAAGCATTGCCTCCTTCTAAATGCTAAGAAAACAAAGCTTCTACTCTTTGCCCCTACCAGTAAGTCCTCCCCAATAGACTTCTGTATTAGTTCTAACAGCGGTACCATCATATCCTCAGACTCCACTACTAAACTGCTAGGAATTACTATTGATAATAACCTTAACTTTGACAGCCATATAAATAACACTATAAAATCTGTAAACCAAAAACTTGGCTCCTTATACAAAATTAAACTCTTCCTAACACAATCAGCAAGAACCAAAATTGCTTACTCTCACTTAATCTCAACACTTCTTTATGCCTCACCTATTTACTCCAACCTAAAAAAAAATAACCTTAGCAAACTAAATAATTGTTACAATAGTATTGCCCGATTTGCTACTGGCAATCCCTTTGGAACCCATCATTGTCTGAACCTACTGCAACTAGGCTGGCTAGAATTACAAAATCTCCTGGCATATACACAACTCACCATTGCCTACAAGCTATTATACCAACCTATCAATACTGCTATACTCTATAACCTTATCATCCCCTACAAAAACCTTGATTCACTATGCTCCTCTAACAAACTTCTAGCCGCCACAACAAAGTCCAACAACAAAGCAGGTGATTCCTTGTTCTCAAACACTGTAGGTAAACATTGGAACCACTTACCTATAGAACTTACCTTACTTCCCTCTCTGCCTCCTTTTAAACAAAACCTCAAAAATCATCTGAAAATCCATTGGTTATGCCCCTGCAGCAATCCTGATTAATCCTTTTATTCTATACTCCTCGCCGCTCTCTTTCACTTTCCTTCATCAGCACTGTAGCTTATCCCTGTAAAGACAGAGCTGTAAATAGTATTCTCTATACTACCTATTGTGCTGTTTTTACCTATGTATTGTATAACTTGTCGATTTTATCAAACTTTGTCTGACACTGTTTAACAGTTTTATCTTTTATCCTTTATATCATGTATATATAGTTTTGTATATTCTGTTGTGGTTATATTGGAGCTTTTCTCCTCGGGCCTCTACTGAAAATGGAAATATAACCAGCTAGACTAGCCCGGTTAACAAATGTAAAATAACAAATAAATAAAAATAATATACATATATAACTAACATGTATATAAAAAACACATATGAAACTCTATGCTTCAGTGAGTGTAGGGACATGCTGCTAAAAACGGTTTAAGAGTTACCTTCTCATTTAAACCATGTCCTCTATAACTCTGTAGCCTGATTATCCACCTATTCTCACATTCCTCAGTGTAAATTTATCAATCTTATTAATGACATCTTGTAAAAGGTTCTTATCAGTATGTTCAATGCGTTGTTCAAGAATATCAAGTTCATTTTTAAGGACCGCTTGAAGATTGCGGTTGTGTTCAATAAGAAGTTTAACTAGTTCCAGGCTTCTCTGGTCTAGTGTGTTATGCCATTTCTCACATAATAAAGGGTCAGCTTTTCTAACCTTGATGTTCTTATAGAGTTTATGTCCCTTAGGAATAACTTTTCTCTTAAGGCAGGTCGCTAGATAAATTTCTTCCCACTGTAAGCTTTTAAATATTGTTAAAGTCTCTTCAAGAACCGTAAGAAATTCAGTGTAGTCATTTTCTGGTTTGAAAATCTCTTGGTTAAAGATGTCAACAAGAATAGGAGCTGTCATCAAATCCATGAGGGTTTTCGTTGTTTCCATTATCCTTAATTACGATGGAATATACTAAAAAATATATATATAGCCTGTGGTAGCAACTGTACAGGTAAGTCACTAAATAAAGTGAGGAAGAACAAATAAAAGTAAAAAGTACAATTGTGATCAGCAAAGTTCTTAGTTGTCTCTGTAAAGTATTGTGTTTCCTCTTGTTTCATGGTGAAATAACTAAAACCAAAATACTGAGAACAAAGCCAATCTATAACCAACGTAAATCCAATAAAAAAGAAAATGTGAAGATCATAAATCAAATTATTAACTTTGTCTCCTTTAATTTAGCAATCCAGACAAGTGATCAGTACTGAAGCATTTAAATAATAATTGTAAGAACAAAATATTTTGTTTTTAAAAAGCCAAAGCTCCATAAATTGCCAAAGTTCCATAAATATAAACATACAGATTCATGTCCTTGGTCAAAGTAATGCATAAAGTAAAACCATTACATATTATTGGCCAAATAAAAAAAGGGTTTGAGGATAGGGTTAAAAAGGAAATGCCCACAAGATTAGAAAGTATATGCAAGCAAAGAAAAGTGGAACAGCTCAGACAATAATAAACAAATAGCAGCTAGCATGCAAATAAGCGTTCCACTCATCATAAAAAGCTAAATGAATTAAAAATGAGCAGAAAATAAATTAGAAGCCTATTAAAAATAAAGCCCATTAAAATTAAAAATGAGAGTCTTTTAGATAAGCAGCCGCATATTATAACAATGTTAACCACCTTATCATTTAAAAATAAATATTAATGTCATTAAAATATGTATAAGCAAAGGGATCCCAATAACTGGAAAATCAAAAAGCCAAACTAAGAGGGGTGGAAAATAAATTTGTGCAACATAAAAACAAGTAAAGCGCCCCCAGCTAACAACATCAAAAAATCATAAAAAGTAAATAAATCCAGATAGGCTAAATAGCTCCCCAAACAAAAAACAAAACCAACACTATCAACAAGCAGTGTGATAAATCAAAACAACCCCTATAAAAATCACAAGAAAGAAAATGTAAATGACCTTCCATCATCAAATATTAACACAAAAAGTTGTTGTTACCTTTCGGCTTTTCCCGGTTAGGGGTCACCACAGCAGAACTCCGGTCCGCTAATGATTGGCAGTAGATTTTCACGGTGCAGAGTTGCCAGCTCGACTCCCAACCTTCAACGAAGGCACGCCCATTCACACATGTCTTTCAGAACGCCACTCAACCTGCGGGGAGGACATGCAGACTCCACACAGAAGACACTCCCCACACACTAGCTTTGAATCGAACGGGAGAACCTCTTGCTGTGAGGCAACAACGCTACCGCTGCAAAAGTAAGCAATGGAAATATAGCACATATATATATATATATATATATATATATATATATATATATATATGTATATTGTGTACAAAGGGGAAAAAGTATCAATAAAAAGCTTAAATTATAATAAAAGACACCCATCTGAAGAAATCGCAAGACAATACGAAGGATTGGCCAACCACAACAGGACAAAGTGATAGGATTTGCCAAATTACAAAAAGCTGATAAGGGGGTGAAGAAAAGCGGGCAAGGGAGAAAAAAAACACCTAAAATAGCATGCTTAAAATAGAAAATAGAAAATCAGTATGCTGAAAGATCAAGAAACAAGTCAAACCCAGTGCCCAAGTTATTTCTGTTAATAAATTAGCAAACTTGAAAAGAAAGCTAAATGCTGATAAACCACACGCAAACAGTAGATTTCAACCAAAGGAATGCAGCTCAAAAAACAAGGTGCAAAATAATAAAAGATTTAATATAAATTGGTAAGCGCTTTCACTCGTATCCAACGAGTTTCATCAGACCAAACAAGTACATTGAACTGCTGACATTTAAATAAGTAAAATTGGCGCCAAAAGCAACCAAGATTAAAGCACCCGCAGTACATAATAAATAAATATCTTAAACTACTATACAAAAATAAAATAAATCAATAAACATAGTTAATAGTTTAAATGTGTATACAAACCTAACTGAAAATGGCATGTAGTGAAATAATTAAAAATTAATCAAAAATTTAATTAAAAATTTTAATTAAAAATCTTAATTAAAAATTCTTGGGGATAAGTAAATATATTGTAATAAATAAATAACTGATGTTGTGATTATCTATTTAACATCAAAACAGGTTTGACTGAAATGGAGTCATTTATTCCAGGATATGTCATGGCATCAGTGAATAATTGCCACCAATATTCCTTATAGGCTAAGAAGTTTTTTGTGTTACCCCCCCTGGGATCTACACGTATAGTGGCAATAATGGCAAACTTAAAATTATGTTCATCACCCCTGCTGTTAATATGCCTATAAAGTGCATTTTTAGTGTCCTTTGTTCTAATGCTGTATCCATGGGCATAGATCCTCTTTTTAAACTGTCTTTCTGTCCTGCCTATATAAAAAGCTGGGCAGGACATGCATTTAGCAAGGTAAATAAGCATACTAGTTCTACAATTGCCTTTCTTAAATCTAACCACAGTTTTGTTAACATTTTTCGGTGTAATTTGTTTCTCCACTAATATGTCCTTGCACTGATGGCAAGCTCCACATTTAGACGTGTATGAATTCGAAATGTTCTTAGGTTGAAATCCTTTCTCCAAAATACTTTTCAAATTTCTACCCATCTTATAAACAAAAAGTGGTTTAGAACCAAGTATATTCAAAGCATCTTCCTCAATAATAAATGTTTGCCAGTACCGTGTCATGATGTTTTTCACGGCTTGTGAATAAGGACCAAATTCTACTATACATGCTCTATTAAATTTTGCAACTGTACTGTCCTTTTTGCATTTATTAAAATCTGTCAAGTTTATTCCAATAGTATGATTGTCACTATTAAGACCCAACAGGGGTGAATACTTCTTTCCCCATTCATCTATAACGTATTTAGTTGTATCCGACATCATTTTTTCATCATACCCTCTTTCTCTAAAAAGCCCAGTGATAAACCAGACCTCATCAATCATATCATTGTAGTCAGATGTCATTCTGACAGCTCGAATAAGTTGTCCTTTAAAGATGTTATATTTGAGCTGTCTAGGATGATTGCTATTAAATTCTAAATATGAGTTCGTAAAAGTGGATTTTCTATGTATCCTAGATTTAAATATGTTACCATCAAAGTAATGATGGTAATGGGTTATTGTTTACTTCTATAGATATTGTGGACCTGTTCTCATGCATTCCCCCGGAAGAAGGTCTTGCAGCCTTCACGAACAGTATGAGAAAACATACAGGATTTAGTTGGGATAGAATAAGTATGTTGGTAGATTTAATGAGCATTGTATTAGATCATAATTACATTTTCTTTGAAGGGGAAATGTTTCGGCAAACCAAAGGGGTGGCTATGGGGGCTGCTTTTGCCCCCATATACGCCAATTTGGTATTGCTTGATTGGGAAGAGTCTACTATATTCAATAGTGAACATATGAGGTCTATCAAATATTATTCACGTTATCTCGACGATATCTACATCTTGTGGAATGGAGATATTGACACATTTAACAACTTTATACAATATTTAAATGACAGTACCAACTATCTTAAATTTACTTCGGAAAGTATGGTACTGGAGTAGCATACCTTGATACACTAATCAGCTTTGATGGTAACAGATTTAAATCTAGGATACATAGAAAATCCACTTTTACGAACTCATATTTAGAATTTAATAGCAATCATCCTAGACAGCTCAAATATAACATCTTTAAAGGACAACTTATTCGAGCTGTCAGAATGACATCTGACTACAATGATATGATTGATGAGGTCCGGTTTATCACTGGGCTTTTTAGAGAAAGAGGGTATGATGAAAAAATGATGTCAGATACAACTAAATACGTTATAGATGAATGGGGAAAGAAGTATTCACCCCTGTTGGGTCTTAATAGTGACAATCATACTATTGGAATAAACTTGACAGATTTTAATAAATGCAAAAAGGACAGTACAGTTGCAAAGTTTAATAGAGCATGTATAGTAGAATTTGGTCCTTATTCACAAGCCGTGAAAAACATCATGACACGGTACTGGCAAACATTTATTATTGAGGAAGATGCTTTGAATATACTTGGTTCTAAACCACTTTTTGTTTATAAGATGGATAGAAATTTGAAAAGTATTTTGGAGAAAGGATTTCAACCTAAGAACATTTCGAATTCATACACGTCTAAATGTGGAGCTTGCCATCAATGCAAGGACATATTAGTGGAGAAACAAATTACACTGAAAAATGTTAACAAAACTGTGGTTAGATTTAAGAAAGGCAATTGTAGAACTAGTATGCTTATTTACCTTGCTAAATGCATGTCCTGCCCAGCTTTTTATATAGGCAGGACAGAAAGACAGTTTAAAAAGAGGATCTATGCCCATGGATACAGCATTAGAACAAAGGACACTAAAAATGCACTTTATAGGCATATTAACAGCAGGGGTGATGAACATCATTTTAAGTTTGCCATTATTGACACTATACGTGTAGATCCCAGGGGGGGGTAACACAAAAAACTTCTTAGCCTATAAGGAATATTGGTGGCAATTATTCACTGATGCCATGACATATCCTGGAATAAATGGCTCCATTTCAGTCAAACCTGTTTTGATGTTAAATAGATAATCACAACATCAGTTATTTATTTATTACAATATATTTACTTATCCCCAAGAATTTTTAATTAAGATTTTTAATTAAAATTTTTAATTAAATTTTTGATTAATTTTTAATTATTTCACTACATGCCATTTTCAGTTAGGTTTGTATACACATTTAAACTATTAACTATGTTTATTGATTTATTTTATTTTTGTATAGTAGTTTAAGATATTTATTTATTATGTACTGCGGGTGCTTTAATCTTGGTTGCTTTTGGCGCCAATTTTACTTATTTAAATGTCAGCAGTTCAATGTGCTTGTTTGGTCTGATGAAACTCATTGGATACGAGTGAAAGCGCTTACCAATTCATATTAAATCTTTTATTATTTTGCACCTTGTTTTTTGAGCTGCATTCCTTTGGTTGAAATCTACTGTTTGCGTGTGGTTTATCAGCGTTTAGCTTTCTTTTCAAGTTTGCTGGTTTGTCGAACTCTACGCTGGTTCAATTGGGTTACGGAGTTGTTAATAAATTAGCAAACAGTGTGCTTTCTATTCTTTTTAAAGAAACAAAAAACCCAAACTATCACATCATATTACCATTACTAGGAAAACATAAATAAATATCAATATAAAGAAATAGTGATTAAGTAAAATTCTTCCCCGGGATTCATGAACCTTGCGCCAGGCGCCAGCATAGCGTCGGCGTTATAAAGCCAAATATGGCCACCGAGCGATTCAGGTATGAAGCAATCCCACGTGCACTACCGGCGTGCGCGGACCTCGCCGCCCGGCGTAGGTATGCTAATCACACTGTGTGCGGTATTGCACCATGCAAATGAAGGCAAATAGCGATCCACGAGTGGGCATGCGTAGCGTAAAGACGGCAATGTAAACCAAAAAGCGGTTTACATTTACCCAAACATGACCAAGGAGTAACGGAAGGCTGTCAACGTCAGGTATCATACAGGTGCAATATGCCAATGGCGAAAGGCACCGAGAATGTCCAAAGAAAACATGCACAAACTGTAAATAATGACAAAAATGTCGTATGCGTAGAAACCACAGCAGAACCCCAGATATGTGTACAGAAGGTGCAAAGCAATGAAATAATATGACAATGTCCTAAAAGAGCTGTATAATACACATCAGCTGTACAGCCACCACACACCATAGTATGTATGGAAAGCCTCAACCCCAGCGCAAGGGTTGTCAAGGAGTGGTGGCAGTGTTCGGCGCCGTAACCATGTATTAGCAGTCGATGCCATGCAAATGAGGCAGATAATAGTGAATCGCAAAGCTGGCGCGGTGTAAGGATGGAGCAAACGGCGCGCAGCGGTACTACACCGAGGAGTGGCCTACACATACATGTCAATCGCAGCGGCGTGTGCGACTGTAGGAGGGAGCATATTGGAGGCCAGCAAACCTGGGCTGTACAATGCACATCACCGCAGCAGGACCGGTGTGAGGAAATAGATGCGCTGAGAGTACATAATGCGGCGCACAGATGCATGTGCACGAGGATGACTACGTTCCCAACCCAGTCATGTGACGGCCTCCCCGTCAACAACCACGGATATAGGAAGGTAATGCGGAGAATATGAGGAAATGCGGAAGCAGTGTAATTGGAGCCATAATGAGCAATCAACACCAATCAATCCAGGAAGGGCAAACGGCGGCAGCTGACAACTCTGCATGCAGACCCCTGCATAACGGGAAAGGGGAGGCATATGAATGCAAAGATAGTAGGGGATGTAGTAGAAATGCAAAGAGCAAAGAACCGAAATAGCACAGCCAAGTACAGAGGTAGCATAACTGCGGCTGCAGATAAAATGCATCATGTGCCATGTGCCTGCAGGATGCAGTAATGTAAGATGCAAAGCTAAGCCAATGCAGGCAACTGTAATGTAACACTAAAGGCAATACCGTTGCAGGTGCAACCGTAAAACACCGAAAATAATCCATGGATACGGCTGCACAGACACACCCAATGACATCACCGGGTATACAGCACAACAGTATAAAGTGTGAATGCACACAACACACAGCGCGATTTCCCAAATGCCGCACCGTAGGGTGTAAACACACGGGGAACTTTTAATATGTATATGGTGGGTGCCGCCGTGGCCGTGATGCATAGGTATGTGGCAGAGACAGACGGAGTTGCGGAGGACGGTGCCGACAACTACCGTAGGCCTCACAGGAGAAGGAGAGTGTTCAGACCAAGGGTGACCTACCAGGGGCTGCAAGACCTGGAGATAGTAGAGTGCTACAGGGTGGACAGGGACACGTTACAGCAAATAGTGGAGCTGTGCCGGCCACGCCTGAGAACAAGAGACAACAGAGGGGAGCCCATCTCAGTGGACACAAAGGTATGTGTGAGCTTGCGAATACTGGCTACAGGTACCTTTCAAAGGCCAACCGGGGATATAATGGGTATCTCACAGGCATCAGCATCTAGGGTACTACACCAGTTCCTGGATGCCATGTTACGACATGCCCATGAGTATATAAACTTCCCCAGATCTCAGGAGGAGTTGGCTAGCAATATGCGCCGCTTCCACCATGTGGCACAATACCTGGAGGTACTGGGTGCGATCGACTGTACGCACATAGAAATCAAGTCACCGCCCGGGGAGCAGGGTAGACGCTACACAAACCGCAAGGGATACCCCTCCATCAATTGCCAGGTCGTGTGCAATGCGCAGGGCATTATCATGGATGTGTGTGCTGGCAGCCCTGGAAGCTACCACGACTCCCATATCTGGCATGCCTCACAGCTGTATCAGGTATTCGCCAGGGGGGACATCACACAAGGTCACCTTGTGGGGGATGCTGGCTATGCACTGGAGCCATGGCTAATGACACCCATCAGAAATGCACACACACATGCAAGAACGCCATAATGAGGCACACGCACAAACCAGAATAATCATAGAGCGTGTGTTTGGGATGTTGAAATCACGGTTCCGGTGCTTGGATACATCCGGTGGAGCCTTGCAGTACTCTCCAGGCACATGTGCCCACATATTCATAGTATGTTGTATGCTACACAATATGATTCTGCGGAAACAGCTGCTGCAGGGACATAATGGTGTAGGGCCACCAAGCCCGTCACAACTGCCAAGGCAAGCACAGGCACAGGGCGTTCAGCGCCATGAACACGCTGTGCCAGCCCCAGTAGGTAGACGGAGGCGTACCCAATATGCCCACGCCCTGGCAAAGAGGGAACGCATAGCACATACTTTGACAGCGTAGGCCCCATGGACTGACACCTCCTTACCTGCACACACAGTGAAATGGACGCCACACAAGCATGTCCGCCCGTAATGTGTACCGTATGGCCGGACCTATGTGTGACTCCAACAAAGGCACCACCCAAACACTGCACACCCAATAGCCAGCAGAGCATGGAACGCCAACACCTCACTGCACGCCGGTTCTACAGCACACGGTGTAGCCGTATGCTGCCACTATCGCCGCAAGTCGACCACATATGTACTTATGTGCATACACAGATACGGAAATAGATATCAGTACACATGTAGAAATATATGTACACATACACAGATATAAAGTACAACAGGTTAATATGGAACCCAGGGATGCAAGTTCACAGATAAGTAAGACGCGAAATCTCCACATAGTAAACATAGTGACCGACAACCCGATCATCCGGGAGGGTGGGCAGAGCAGGGAACGCCAGCCATGGAAATGTCAACCTGCATCAACACATATCCGCGTGTCAGGATGATCACCAGTCCACGGTACAGTAACGGGATATGTGCGTGTCATATCCATAGGATATGAGTGCGGAGGTACACGCCGCCGCCGGCGCCAACGTAGGTATTGTGTGCAACCGTCGGTGCGGCGGCAAGCATACCAGTCAAGTGTACATCATTATGAGGCATTGCCACATTTGGGGTCTAAAACAGTTCATGTTCCTCGCAGTTCCTCAAAGTTCCACATTGAAAATGTCTGTCAAACATTCATTGTTAGGAATGTATTTAAATGACATCCTGGTAAATAGAAATTAATCATAGTAATTCATTAAAGGTTCTTCATTGTAAGTAAATCAGCATATTTTAACCATCCTATGACCTACTTAGCTGAAGTTGTTAGTATGCCATTAGTATGTGTTCCACATTATGCCCATTTGTTCCACATTAGTAATGTGTGTGTTCCTCATTTTGGAAATGGAAGGCTGAGAGCCATGGCGGCAATATGTGTATGTGTGAGGTGAGGTTGTCGTGTGTTCCGCTGTGTGTGTGTAATGTGTGTGCCACTGTAAAATGTGTATGTAGGTGACATGTCACAGGCGGAGTGTAATAACATGCGTAGGCATACAGTACAGGAACCATAGGCGTATGTACAGCAGTACCCACAAAGTAGTACTGACATCTCCTCAGTGGCTATGCGGCGTGGCGGCGTAAAAGCGATGCAAAGCGGAAATGTCCCAGAATGTACCACAGGGCCATAGCCAACAGGAGATGCAAAGGGCGCATGTACAAACCATGACCGTATGTATGGCGGCCATATGGTAGACTCAACACGATACGTCGACAGCGTTACACAGCATCAGGCATGTACGGCGAAAATATGAATGTGCTATCCGGCACCGATCGTGAACACTTACGGTCCGTAAATACCGCTGTGTGTTCCACGACCGTTAAGTAAGCAAGCGGCACACGAATAGGAGGCTACCGGTAGCATACAGGCCGTCCCAAGTATAGGACCACAATCACCGTAACTATCAGTGACAAAATGCCAATGGATAGTAGGCGCGACGAACATCCGCAGATATATAACCGATGTGAAGGTGGAATACGTGCAGGAAGCACACATGCAGGCGATACCGACACCACACGACATCAACAAAACAAACATTCCCAGAACAACAGACAGGTAACCTGCAGCTCCCCAAGCAGGGATGGAGCACACACACAAGCATATCTTGTATGTATAAATGCAAGACCCACACCCGTACCGTCACCCACATCCGCAGATATACCCCATCGCACATATCAAAGGGATAACAGGTAAAACCGCAGCAAAACATACAGGCAGTCAATGACAGCGGCATACCGCCACAAGCCGTGGGAAACACTAGCAGCAGCTGATGCATCCTTGCATCCGTTGTGTACAGGAATATAACAGCTATGCTACACATCTGAATGCACAATGCCATCGACAGACGCCGCCAGGACACGGACACCCACATGTCAAACAGAATACCATACCCAACACACACAATCCACGGCTAACACCACAGCGTAATGTACCTGACACCACACATAGCGTATGCAGTCACACAAACATTACACAATACATACCATCCCCACGAAGGTAGTGCAAATAACTAACGGCCACACGAGGAATGAACCATGGCCTAGTTTCCCGGGTAATGTACGAATGGAGGAGGATCACCAGTGATATGCGCATAAGTACACACCGAGGAACAGCTATTGGTGTGATGAACCCACATGCCTCAGGTGACGACGAATAAAAGGAAGACTCCCTGGATATTCAAACCGTATGTTCATAATGAACACAAATGCTATTGAAAGGAAATACTGAGAGGAAGATATTGACGAATACAGAAGCGAAGGCCGGAAAGGTATGTCGAACCCACGAGATGTACTAATGTGTAGCATGATCACGTATGACTAATCTGCACTGTATGTGAACGATGTGTGTAAGTAAAGATACCTGTCCATTAGGCAGAGAGTGGTGAAAGGTGGTTATGTAATGCTAAGCCGCGGAGCATACCAACGACTGTGGACAACGTGTGCACAGCAGTGGGACAACATGTACACAGGCGTGATAACCCAAGGTCCGCCATAGGGATTCCAAACACAGAACAATGCCACCACCGCCCGATGCTGTCAGTGGATATCGAACAATGAAGCCCCACAGCAGGGGATAGGCCATGTATGTATAGTGTCACAGCACACATGTGCATGGGCATATACCGTCGATGTCATACGGAATGTGCGCGACGTGCACGTATCCCACGCAGTAGGGGTGACTATGTCAATTATGTGTAATGCAAAGCTGTCATGATGGATATGTTCAGAAATCATAGACAGTATCACAGGCATAGCATGCATGATGGAGGGATGGCCTAATGTTATGTACATAAACAAGATATGTATGGCCTGCACATATGGGACAGTGTAGTAGCAGAATAGGTACCCGAAATGGAGGGAACAGCAAGTAACCATGTACAAACGTTCCGTAGCAGGTGCAATGTGTGCCACAATGATGTCCGGCAGGGCCGTGTGTAAACACATGTGCAATGTACACAGTAGTGTCACCCCCCCCATGGTAGTGTCCACTGAACGGCAGAAGTGGATGTCAACTGTATGTCTATACAGTACTTCCGCTGTGGTGGTACCATGGGTCTGTGTCACCCTACCAGCAAGGGAGCTATCACATGACTAGTGACACAATGTGCCCCTGTGGGATGTGCACAGGACCTATGTCCCACAGCATGGTGTGTGTCCAGTCTGTGGATGTCACACAGACGCCCGGGCTGAGCAATGTGGCATGTGTGCACACATGCAGGACTGCTCCTCCTCCCACCCTGCCCACTGCAAACGCCATGTAGGAGTACTACATGCATCAGTACTGCGGAGAACATGGCCCATGGCAGAGTAGATTACACCCCTGTGTTAGTGGTATGCAGGTGAGTACAGATGTGTTACATGACTGTCATTTGCATATGTAAACTGTCTGAGCCAGGTAGAGATCCAGCATGACTATACTGAGACATGTAACGTTGTATCCATTGTGTAAGGTACACCACACATGTGTTATTGTAACACTGCCCGCGTGTACATGTGTGTATGGCACAGGTACAAGGGCACCCAAGGTATCAGCTAGACATACGGTCCAGAAATGCGTGGTCCTGCACATGTGTACCCACGCCATCGTGAAATATGGCAACCACAGCACCATGTGGGGCATGTGTGTGTACAGCAACCATGTACAACTTGATATGCATGTATAGGGACAGTATCCATGTGATACACACTGCACGACTGTCACTATGCAAAGGTGATGTGTATGCACTATGTGTGATGTAACTGATGCAATGATATCTACATGATATATCTGCCACACTGACACCTGTATGGTTGTTAGCAATATGAGTAGGATGAGCTAGAATGCTGCCAGGTATGTAGATGTGGTATATGTAGGCATGGACAATACTCTGTGACAGCAGATAGTGTACGTATGCAAATAGTGAGCATGAGGGGCCACATGACTGAGGACTGTGCAATGTCACCGTCCTGACTCGTTAGTAGTTAGCATGATATGTTTGCACCACTGTGTGACCTGTACAGGAGGCACATGGCGTAACATCCTGAGACATAAGTGCGATGTGATGCTGGATGTGTACATTGGCAATAGCATAAAGTGGAATGGTGCTGAAGGGCAAAGAGCAGATCATGTCTGATGTGATACCCTCTGTACCACCCCAACCACCCATGCAATAGTATGACAGGTAGCCAGCATGGGATGTGGTGTGCTGTGGCACACAGAAGCCCAACAAGGGTGCCAGTAAAGGCATGCAGGTAGTCAATGAGTGTGTGAAGCATGTATGTCAGGATGTGGCCCAATGCCATACTGAATGGCCCAGTCATGGGTGTACAAATGCAGCCCCATACGTGCAATGCAGTACCACCCATGTGTAGTGTGATAGATGTGGTAGTGTGGTGGTCAGGGTACACAATGTACATGAATGGGCTAGCAGTCAATGCAGTGTGCTGCTGCAGAGACATGTAACAGCCAGGTTAGCGGGATACAACAACTACGGAGATTTGAGGTGACATTGGGACTGTGTTCCCGGACATGACATGTGCATGGCAGTACTATGTATGTGTCCACAGGGTTAATACAATGTCCAGCCAAGGATTGGAACCCTGTAGTGAGTGAGAGTGTGTATTGTTGGTAGGTACCCCATTGGCAGGCACGATGCCAGCAACATCTGTGTTGGCAATGCCTGCATGACTGTTGTATGCTGCATTGAATGTGGATGTAGTCAAACAGCAGAGACATACCACCACACTGTGTGAGGGCCCACACTGCAATGTATGGCAGTCATGTGTAGGTAGCTAGCTGTGGAGTATGTGATGCACCATGAGGACACACCATGACTGTCAAGTGACACACCACACACATGTGAACATAACTACCATGCAACAGCCTGCACATGTGCCCATACAGCACATGCGTGTGCATGGAACAGGAATACCACTGTGGCGTCTGTGAAAAGGCCAGTACCACCATGTCTCTGTGTGGAATAGCATGGTCCCTACCAGTGTGTAAATGTAGCAGAAGTGCACTGTGATCAGTGTTGGCATAGGCACGTAGACTGTCCATCGTATGGGGTGCCATGCCATCAACTACCTCTGTCAGTGGATGTCAGTAATACCGGCTGTAGAGTGTATGTACCATGCATGCTGCTATGGTTGTGTGTTTAGGGTGTGGCTAGCAGGGCTGAGAAGCATGGATGTTCAGCAAACAGAGGGGGGATGTGTGTAGGCATAGCACACAGACACATGGAGGTTTGGTGCATGCCGAGTGTAGTGTAGGTATGGTATGTGTCGTGTAATGTGTCACCCAGCTATCGTACTGCATGGCCAAGCATGTGTGGGTACATGGGAGTCCATACTAGGGAAGGACGTGTTGCTGTCAATACATAGCAGTAGCAACTGTCCTAGGTGCAATGTACAGTATGCCAACACGACCAGCATGTAACCTGTGGTGTACAGTGTATTCACTGTCGCGTGTCACAATGTGTGGCGGTCCACGAACATGGGTATCTGAACATGGATTACCTATGATGCAATGTGTCTTGGGAATATACAGTATGTGTGTAAATCACTGTGTGGTGTGGGAACCACCCACCCGTGTGTGTTGCAGTCCAGGTATGTGCCTGGGAGGTATGATCTGTGTACAATCTGGACTGGCAGGTGTGCCATGTAGGGCATGGAGGCAGGTCCCAGGCACTGCAGATAAATGACATGTGTGCTGTACTGTGTGTGCAGTGCTTGTGTACAGCACAGTGGAGGGTGTAAGCATTGTCACACATCACTGCATTCTGTGCCTACCTGTGACAGCCCTGCCGGAGACAGACATGTGACACCACTGCACAGGCAGCATAGCATGTGAAGATGTACATGTGGGCTGCACACCTTAGGCAGATGTCCACAGGTCATGTGTGCCATGGTAGTGTGGTTGAACACGACTATCAGACTGGACAAACACCACATGCCTGCATAACTACAGTATGATCATAGTCAACAGTCCCAGTGACAGAGTAGGCCAATGTACACTATCCCTGCGTGCAGACCACTGGCTACTGGACACCTGGCTAGACACACCCGGAGGGTTAATTCACCATTGAGCCATCACATGTCCCAGTCCATGTGGGCCGTACAATGTCATCACAGGGTGGTCACAATAGCAGGTGGCAAGGCAGACACGGTGTACCAGGTAATGTGTCATGTGTGCATATGTCGACTAGCACAGCCGTTCACATGTCTGCAACATACTGGTGCACGATGTATACTGTTACATGATGTATGGAACTGCACTGTCACCCACTACAGGGCCATCTGACACAGGTGTGTTGTGACAGGTGTAACCCATGCTTGCACAGGATACACACCGCTGTTGTAGGCAGCCATGCTGGTGGCTACCAGTGATATATGCAGTGGTCATACAGACATACCGTACACAGTGTTCATGCAGGAATGTCCATTGTCGTGGGCGATGTGCTGCTATGTGAATGTAGGTGTGTGTTGTGAATGTTACACATCCAGAAGACACCATCTGGTGCAGTCATGGTTGTCAACACCAGTACACACATCCACAGCAGTCAGAACCCAGTCCTGACAATGTGTGTCAGTCACCCTCGTACTGTGTGACATATGTGTACATGGCGGAACACCTCCCACTGTCATCTAAGCTGGCTACATGATGGCTGGAATGTGCTGTAGAAATGTACAATGCTGGTAGCCCAATGAAGTACCTGGAATCAGACACAGTGCAGCTATGTCAGCCATGTAAACCATGCACAACAATGACCGCCCAACAGACACAAACAATGCATTGACACATGGAACATGTGCACATGACAACCCCCAATGAGGTATGTTGCACATATTGATGTACAACTGTCATCTATGGCCATAGCATGGATGCAGACACACATACTCCACAGGTAGTACCATGTGATGTAGGTAGGGGGGCATTGCTCGTGTACATGTCACAGTAGCTGTACAGACACATGTCCTGCATAGCCATCATGTAGGGGTAGCTGTGGTATGTGACTGCTGGACATGCCCGTACAAATGACCATGTCCCACAGGAGATGTGTTATGTGTGTACCACATGTGACGTGCTGACAACAAGCTGTGATGTGTATGACTGCCGGTGTACCTGTGTGACATTGTCTGTGATGGGTGCAAAGGCATAGAGTATCGTGGTGCATGCCCACAAGCCCCACATAAGTGCATAGCCTGAACATACAATACAAGGCGTGTGTGCGATGATAGCAACCCACAGGCGGAGATGGGTATGGGCGGCGGCCCACAACCACATGTGTGTGTACGCTGTTCACGTCCACGACACATGAGCATCTGAAGGCCTAGTGTTACAGCTGTACAGGGTTGCATGCATATATGTTCAGCAACATCCCTGTGTGTCCCACCACTGGCCCGTGGACTGATGGACACCAACCAAATGTGCAGATATGAGATGTGCACAGCACATCACAGATGCCTACTGTAGAACAGGCTTACCGTGTAGACATGTGCACAGTAGGTCTGCGCCAGCTGCAGTCAAACATGTAATGTGCTGAACCACACCAATAGTCCAGCCCATGCCACAGATGGACGTGCATGCATCTGTGTATGTATGGCTGTGAATGTCTCCGGCATAGCAATATAGCTGTGTCACCATTGTGAACAACAATATGAATGTGTTATATGTGTGAGGGGTGCGTCATACGCATATGGTCTGATTGACGATACCATCAGTGACCCTGCTATGTGAACATCCCTGTCCCCATACATGGATACCTATGCTGTGCCCAACACCACATTCACAGAGGGAGGGATGGCGGTGTGTAGTGCAGCAGCAGACATGGGGTGGCAGCAGGCACTGGATGTACACATATGTGGTACCCACATCAGTGCAGGCAACCATCCATGTGCACAGGATAGCGGTGTGTGTCCACATACAGCACTATGTTGATCAATATCCCAGCACATAGCACCTGCCAGGGTTACAGTGTATGCATGGATGTGTGATACCTGCATGCACCAGACACACCCTCAGCAAGCAGCGTGCAGCATACCTCGCTTGAGGCCAGTGTCCACACCATGGCGATAGACATGTTGAATGTCCATATACACATAGCAATGACATATGGAATGGACAGCCACCCTGCCAATATAAGTAAACCCCAGGTGGACCACAACCCAGTGCCATGTATGTGGCATACCCTGCCCTACCATGCAGACCTGCCCAGCAAGGCTGCATGAGCTATCCTGATCCTACATGGTGCAATGGACAAAAGGCACTCTCACTATCAACCATACACAGCAGTAATGTGGCGGTGATGCACCCTGTGGTGTCACAGGTGCTGTGTGATGCTCTGGACAATGTGTGTGTGTACATGCTATGCATGGCCTGTCCTGCTAATGTGTCATGGTTACATTGCCCTATGTCTATCACATGTGCAACACAGGTGAGCTGTGGCAAGTTGTCCAACACCCGTACAGTGCTGTGTGGATGTACATGGCACAACACATGCATGTGCAGGTGTCCATGTGTATGTGTACAGTGCCACTGCTGAGGTTCACAATGGCTACAGACGTGATGTGTACTGACATATACACAGCGTCCAGGTAAACAGCAGCACAGACGTCACATGGGGACCTATGCCAGTGATATGGACACAGGTGCAGCCAGGTACACATGTCCACAGCTGGCTAACATCTACATGGTGCGTGTACAGTGTGATGGGGTGGCAAACAGATATGATGTGACACACACTGCTCAATGGTGTGAAGCCAACACATCGGCTGTGTCACTGCCACGATGCCTTTCACAGATTACTGTGCAGATGTTGTACTTGTCATAGCAATGTATCTCCAACAGTATGCCAGCACAGCAGTGTAAATGTGACCTGCCACCATCATTATGTCTTACAGATAATGCCACGATCCCGGCTTCCTGCATTCAGTCGACAGGAGGAGGAGGTGATCATACCATACCTCCATACTAATCATGACATGTTATTTAGTCATGTGCCACAGCAGGCACAGGAACGACAGGAGATGTGCAGGAGGGTGAACAGCCTGGGCGGATACAACCGCACTTATCAGCAGATCCGCAGGCACTGCACAGACCTGATCCGGCATGCAAGACAGCGTGCGCTGCAATCGCCAGACAACAGCGTGGGACAGGTGGTGGGCCACCAACCCAGCCCCCACTCACAGCCACGGAGGAGCTCCTGGCCAGTCTGGGGACACCCACAGAACAACACGCAGAAACCCATGCGTCCATCGTGGAGGTGGGTGTCTCCCGAACTATGAGCTTGGAGCTGCATGGTAAGTCAGGGTGCATGTTTGTATGATAAGTGACGTGGGGGTGGGTGTCATAGTACAACACATAATATAGCCATACATGCCAGGTATATGGCCACAAGGACGCATACTACAGTATGCTATGTTGTGTTAGCAGACATGTGCATAGCACATGCTAACTCACAGATGCATGATGTGACATGCACACTGCTGACTGTGGCGATAGTAATGGATAATGTGTATACCTTTGTGTCATCCCTTTACAGGAATGCGTCTGGTGTCGCAAACACAAGGGTCTGTTGCAGGTAAGTCTGTTGCTAGTCAAAGGCATGATATGGTGTATTGATATTCCCCATGTGTCCAGGCATGACATGCACACCTGTGTGTGCCCCAGTCATGGTATACAGGTTGCACCACCCGACACACACACCACCCATGTACAGTAGATACAACCGTTAGTGTAGAGTGGCATGACACCACACGACCTATTGGTGTGTTACGTGCATTCAGCTATGCATACAATGGTGTAGGTGTTCCACAATGGCTGCATGTGTAGTATGCATCGGTATGCCTCTGCAGTATGCACACAGTACCACATAGTGAGCTGTGATCTTGCCAGAGCACAGGTGTTACCAATGTGACCTATGCCCCTGCATCGGGTGCACACATTGTGACATGGCACATGCCATGTCCCATGCACGTGGATGTCTGGCTGCAACATTGTCACACCATGACATGACCTATGCATGACATAGCAGACATCCACACTGTCTGCATATCTGTAGGGAATGTGACACCTTACACTAGTATGGTTGTATGTCACATGGGCCACCACAGGGCCATGTGCTTGATGTCCACCACACACAATTGCCAATGACCCAGACAGACAAGGCCATCGGCGATACCTACAGGCATGTTGCCACACAGTACATCCACAGTGGGTAGTCACCGTTGCACCCTGTACACACATAGTGGGCTCATCACTGTAGTGGCCCCCCTGGACATCCGATGTAGTACACCACTGACATGGAATGCCTCTCCACAGCTACTACAGGTGCCTCCAATATCCACCACATACGTGCTGCTGAGCGGCTGAACTGACTTACAGACATGGCAATGTAATGCGTCCAGGTCACGCATCACACAGAAACATAACTATGTCCTGCTTCTGTGCAGTGGCACAGTGCCCGCACTCCACACTGTACAGCTATGTACACAGCTCACACCAACTGCACCTGCACAGACATCCCTGTTACCCATACATTGTATCTGTAGACTGTACACATAACACTGCACCATGACAGCCATTGTGATGTGGTGCATGCGGTGGGACACCATCGTCACATGTCCACATGATACCACACATGTTTGCGGTGTACATGACATAGTGTCGGCAGACATGTGTACTGTCAACTCGCCCGTGGCCACACGGTGTATCACGGTGATGCATGCAAACTACCATGAATGTGTGTACTGCATGTCTACTAAAAGACACCTGCCTGTTGTACTGTTCCCACCAGGGCAGTGTGCATACTGCCACTAGGAATGTCTGGTCTACATTCACTGGTCTGTGGTGTGTGAATGCTGCATGCCACCTGCATTATCACATGCATGATGTCTGTGTGTGTGTGTGTGTGTGTGTGTGTGTGTGTGTGTGTGTGTGTGTGTGTGTGTGTGTGTGTGTGTGTGTGTCTGTATTGTAACTGATGGTATGCCTTTGTATTGACAGGTGCTGTAGGTGAGTTCCCCTCCTGCGGTCCAGCTGATGCTAGTGTCCCCACAGATACTAGTGGTGATGACCATGTGCATGAGGCACAGGCAGGGTCGTCACAGGCAGACACTCTGCCATTGGAGAACATCACACTTATGTCCCCTTCATCCCTGAACATGGATTGGATAGCGACACATACCCCAACACCGTTGCCCATAGATGACGGTCAGTCAGCGTCTGTTGGCACCGAGCAGGAATGTGTGGTGGCTGCAGAAGGTGTGGGTACACACGATGTTGCCAGTGTAATGACTGGTGCAGTGCCACGCGGGCATGTGGCGGGTGCTGCTCGTGGGGGAGCACCGCTAGACATACACCTGCCGTACAGGGTGCAGCAGCTGGTATAACCAGGCGCATGTTCCAGACTGTAATGGCGGCGCAGGCCGCGTGCGAGCGGCAGAACCAGGAAGGGCAGAGGCTGCAGAGGTCTGCAATCCGTTCCTTGAATGACAACATCCAGGCATTGGCGAATGCCCAACAGCATCTTGCCGATGTTCTGGATAGGAGATGGGTGAGATGGCTGGTATCCTCGACCGAGGCATGGCCATCCTTGGCGTGGGCTGTCCATGCAGGAACACCAGGTAGGGGTGAGGCATAGGGCGCGTGGGCGTAAGCCAGCAACACCACCTGGTGCAGGTCAGCGTGTGCGTGCCACCTCCCATGCCCACCCACACAGTGCTGGTAGCAGCAGCAGTGCAGCTGCTACTACACCACCACACCAGGACAGAGCATGCCCGTGGGCGTGGCCCTGGACAACCGGCGTGGGCACGTTTCCAGCGGACATGTGACATCGGAGAGTGGACTGTCTGTACCTACACCCGGTCGTGCCCGTGCGACCCCAGGCGAGGCACGGGTCGCCGCGGCAGCCGGACACAGTGAGCTGTAACACCTGCACTGTACAGTCTGGGGCTGCCAAGCATACCCGTGTAGGCATCACAGATGACTGAACTGTGTACACACAAACCCACACACAGCAAACCGACTGTAGGGCTCCACCACACCCACATGCAATCTACACAGTCATGCCCAGTCAATGCACAGGCCCTTACACACACACATGATGTCATCCATTGGTAGAGCCCATGCCTGTGGCACTATATCACCCTGTGCATATGATGAAGTCTCTGCCGCATAACTGTGAGCTACACCATCAGTGCATGGTTATGCAAACATATTCTGATGCACAGGGTGGACAAGATAGTGAGAGGTGTATGTGATACCTGTGTCCGCATAGTACGTGATGTGTATGTTGTGGTGTGTGTGTATGGCTGGTGACAGGTGTGTATGTGATGTGGGTTGTGCACTGACATCATGCAGCAGACATACCATGCAGGACAGGTGCAGCATTCATTGATTTGTGTACACAGTATGCGTGGTGGTTACATGTGTAGCACCATGTTGGTTCAGTTAACCCGTATGACAATGATGGTGTACTTGCATGTGCCTACTGGGAGCACTGTAATTAGTTCCCCAGCGTAGTCGTGGGGTACCCCAGGCATGTCTGGCAACATCAGCATAGCACAGGTACCCGCACCGGCATGGACCTACATAGGAACATAGGCACATGTACATAACAGGGTATGTGCCCTCGACGTGTGGACCTAGCATGACTGTGTGTGGCTGCTAACACCCTCAGGATGGGGATGCCGTCCATCAGTCCCCAGTCCCTCGTCCAGCACTGACACACAGATGATGCCTGGCGCGCAACTATATCCACACATCCACACGTCATTATTACTCCTGGACGAAGGCAGTCAGGGCCTTTCCTTCACATGGGCTGACACTCCTCTACGTGTTGTAGGGGGTCTCCGGCCGTTGACCCTGTTCCCCCAGCACGTCACACTCATCTTTGTGGTGATGTGTGTGACAGTTGCTTCTGTGCCCATGTTTGCCTGGAGCCTAGGAAGTGGAATATGCCCATGTCACCCAGGTCAGACATGGCCGTGTATGCCAGGCACAGATCACCACAGAGCAGATGTGCTGTGAAGGTTTACAGCCGGAGTCCACTTGGTCGTGCAGCTTGTGACACATGTCCTAGCACCGTCATCCCCGCCTTGTGTAATGTTTGCGGTCCTTCCGAGTGCTGCAGGCGTCAGGTTAGCTACAGGCCAGATGTGCCATTGTACGCAGTCATTGCTCTGGTGTGTGATGTGTACAGGGGTACAATGAACACCCCTGATGTCGATGCGATTCCTTCCAGACCAGGAGGCCACAGTGGAATGTCTTCACACCCACATTGCCATTGTGTGTGTTGACAGAGGTTAACGACAGGTGTTGTAGCCATTTCCATGAACATGTCCACCATCTGGAATGGCTTACCACCTACATGTGACATTGGCCGAACATGTCCTTCACACTGGGTAGGTCTGCACCTTCTCTGGCATGTAGTAGCAGGCCATGGCTCTGGCAGCAGTTATCCATGTCTATGACGCCCTAGGTGGATGTCCGTGTCACATGGGGTGTTGGGTATGGTGGCCGGTGCGTAGTCATCTGCATACCTTGTCTGCCACAATCCCCCTATGATTGCATGCACATTGGAAGGTCGAATGCCATATGGCAGGGGGCCCAGGACTGAGCCCTGTGGGCCTCCACTGGAGACCAGATATGAGTGTGACAAGGCACCAGGAACACCAACCCTGTGTGGTGTGACCTCCAACCTTTCTGAGAAGCATCGGGTGACATATGTCCCCACATGTATGCTGGCGAGCCTTTCCATGAGTCCCATGTGGAATGTGCTCTGAACGCTCCCACCAGGTCATGGTACTGTGTGCAAACCCGTGTATCCCCATCAATGGCCTTGGTGACCACTCCAGACAGGACGAGCAGGTTTGGGAGGCAGGATCCGCCCTTGACTATGTTGTTGTGGGTATGTTCCGGTATTGGCTGTACACCGCTGTCTGTATCCATGGGCACCTGTATGGACCTCCCCACAGCTTTGCAGACAAGGCTTGTCAAGCGGATAGGGTGTGGCTGTCTACAGTCCATAAGAGCACTACCCTGGCATAGTGGGACCACAGATGCCATATGCCATCCATTGGGGACATAGCCCATAGTAAGGCTAACATGACACAGTGGCTGCATGTGTGGGCCGAGGGCCTCAATGAGGATGGGTAGCACACAGCCAGGGACACCATCGGTGCCCATTGGTGCTGTGTCAACCGCCATAGAGATATGGGATCACTCCAGGCCATATGAGATGTTTGGGAGGCTACACTCTGGTGGGATGGATATGTCCCCTCTTGGGGGGGGGGTGGGATGTATGCATGGAACATGTCCGCTGGTTTGCAGACAATGTATGTGGGTGCAGTGACCATTGTACCATTCTGGACCATTCCCAGCCAAGTCTGTGTGCCCCCAACCATGTCCTTACCACAGTTAGGGAAGGCCCTATGGTTGTCTCATGTGCCCTCTGCAGTACCACTCCCACTGGCCGTGGATGATTGTATGTGTGGCGTATGGTGGCCGGTATGAATGGGAGATGGTTTCCCTGGTACTGACATTGCTCTGTCATGTATCAGCTCCAACTGTTGATGTACAGCTAGTCAGTGGCTGGGGTCCACCACACCATGTGCCTACCTGTGGTGGACAAGGTCCTGATGTTATCATGTTTGCCTGTTGCAGACATGCATGTGGGTGCTCAGAAGGCATTCGTTAGGCGGTTGCGGTCTGGCCTCTGTTCAACACTGGCATGGAGGACTTGTAGGGTACCACACGGTCGTATGATGTGTGTGGTTTGTTGTGGAGAGGTCATCACTTAGGTCCCCATGCGGTGTTGGTTACTGGATGTGGATGACCAGTGGATCCACTACTCACGGTCTGGCATCACCATTGAGGGCTGTACATCCTGTGTGGGGCATATCCTCACCATGTGTGATGGGCAGAACTGTCAGACATCCCCCCCTAGTATGTATGGTGCATGGCTGTTTAACAGTGGCCAGGTGTGAGAACACCTGGGACCGGTGGCGTGTGTTGTGCCATGGGTAATGTTCCCAGTCTATGTATGGGTGGTTCATGTCACCCAATACGGTGCTGTTGTGAGAGCATGCCCACTCACCAGTGTCCTCAGGACATCTGTGCAGGTATCCTGTGTTTGGGAGGGTTGTCTGTAGCATGCAACAAACTGTAGGCCAGTCCTACACATGATTTATTGCACCTAGATATTCCCGCTGCAGCCATGTCTGTGGCATGGCGGGTTGCTGTTATGTGGCTGGACACACCTGACGGTCCACATTCTGCTACCCATGCCGTCGCACCATGTGTATGCATGTCTGCTCTGTGCAGACTCTAAGTGTCTGAGCATGCCCAGTAGGCAGCTGTGTAGATAGACACACAGCACAGTGCACACCGCCCGACTGCAGCTATACCCGGGTGCATGCCTGTATCCCCCGCCATAGCGGCCACGTCTGTGGCATGGCCAGGTTTCTGTTGTGTGGCTGGACACACCACGGCGGTCCACATTCCGCCACCCATGCGGTCGCACCATGTGTATGCATGCCTGCTCTGTGCGGAGTCTAAGTGTCTGAGCATGCCCAGTAGACAGTGATGTACTGATCAGTAGTTACTTGGTATTCCCGACTGCAGCACTAACGTGTTACTGTACGGCGACCTTGGGATGGTAACAGGCTGCGTGACTGCGCACTCTGACCTAACTCGATCGGGCGCATTGCCTCTGCAAATGATAACACACACGTAGGGGTATGACTGCTGACAGAGCTCTGTTGAGTAAACTCGGTAGAGCGTTGTGTAAATGCTTCATACTGTAGTGTGTTCATATAGATAGGCGTAGGTTCATCTCCCGTCCCTTGTGTGTGTGTGTGTGTGTGTGTGTGTGTGTGTGTGTTTCCAGCTGCCTCTGCGAATGAACATGCTTTTAGGCGCAACACAAATCTTAGCTATTGCCAACTATTGTCTTCGGGTGATGTCACCAGCCTACAAGTATGCCTCTGACAGCGCTCTGTTCAGTAAACTTCGGTAAGCATTCTGTAAATGCTTCATACTGTAGTGAGTTCATGTAGATAGGCGTAGGTTAGTCTCCGTCCCTTCCGTGTGTGTGTGTGTGTGTGTGTGTGTGTTTCCAGCTGCCTCTGCGAATGAATATGCTTTTAGGCTCCACAACACATACCTTGGCTATTGCCAACTATTGTCTTGCGGGTGATGTCACCAGCCTACAGGTATGCCTCTGACAGCGCTCTGTTCAGTAAACTCGGTGGCGCGTTCTGTAAATGCTTCATACTGTAGTGAGTTCATGTAGATAGGCGTAGGTTCGTCTCCCTTCCGTGTGTGTGTGTGTGTGTGTGTGTGTGTGTGTGTGTTTCCAGCTGCCTCTGCGAATGAACATGCTTTTAGGCGCTCCACAACACATACCTTGGCTATTGCCAACTATTGTCTTCTTGGTGATGTCACCAGCCTACAAGTATGCCTCTGACAGCACTCTGTTCAGTAAACTCGGTAGCGTTCTGTAAATGCTTCATACTGTAGTGAGTTCATGTAGATAGGCGTAGGTTCGTCTCCCGTCCCTTCCGTGTGTGTGTGTGTGTTTCCAGCTGCCTCTGCGAATGAACATACTTTTAGATGCTCCGCAACACATACCTTGGCTATTGCCAACTATTGTCTTGCGGGTGATGTCACCAGCCTACAAGTATGCCTCTGACAGCACTCTGTTCAGTAAACTCGGTAGCGCGTTCTGTAAATGCTTCATACTGTAGTGAGTTCATGTAGATAGGCGTAGATTCGTCTCCCGTCCCTTCCGTGTGTGTGTGTGTTTCCAGCTGCCTCTGCGAATGAACATGCTTTTAGACGCTCCGCAACACATACCTTGGCTGTGCCAACTATTGTCTTGCGGGTGATGTCACCAGCCTACAAGTATGCCTCTGACAGCACTCTGTTCAGTAAACTCGGTAGCTCGTTCTGTAAATGCTTCATACTGTAGTGAGTTCATGTAGATAGGCATAGGTTCGTCACCCGTCCCTTCCGTGTGTGTGTGTGTGTTTCCAGCTGCCTCTGCGAATGAACATGCTTTTAGACGCTCCGCAACACATACCTTGGCTATTGCCAACTATTGTCTTGTGGGTGATGTCACCAGCCTACAAGTATGCCTCTGACAGCGCTCTGTTCAGTAAACTCAGCAGCGCGTTCTGTAAATGCTTCATACTGTAGTGAGTTCATGTAGATAGGCGTAGGTTCATCTCCCTTCCGTGTGTGTGTGTGTTTCCATTGCTTTCACAACTTCTTCTGGAAAAGCAAATTCTTAAACTGTTCACAATCAACAATGTGATATTTAAAATCTTGTTAAGACTCACATTGTTGATTGTGAACATCACTGGGCTTTTGCTTTTTCTGCAGGCGTTAATGGAAACAACGTTGCATGTTTTAATAAACTGTTTAAATGTTATGAAGACTTGTGTTGTGTCGAACTACGGGGACTATTCTTGCACTTGGGTTGCTGGTTTGTTTGTGTTTCATAGTACAATATCATATGTCGTGTGTTCATAGTACTTTCTGTGAAGTTGACATGTGTGTGTTTAGATTGCTTAGTCGTCTGTGCTTTCTGCTGTGGCTCCATGTTCATTGTTCGCATAGAAAGTGACAAATGGAAGTGTAAGGTGGACATTTAAAGCTTGGATACTTCCATGTTATGTGTAAGTCTCCACGGGGCCTACGGGTGATAAGCATACATGTCTATGAAGAACCTTTGGATACCATATGCGGCGATGTCGTGGGCGAAATGTTTAAGTTGACTGTTCCATCTATCTATGTGTGACATGGTTTGTGGCCATAGGGTGCCAACAAGTCTTTCCTGTTCATTGGGTGTTTTGCCATGGTCTATTGACATCAATCCTATTAATTCACCGAAGGATGTCTTTCATTGGTGGGAACGCCATAGTTTGACCATTGTATGTCATTCCCAGCCGACGTTGAGATTGTGCCATTGGTATGTTTACACAGGTCACCCATCTGTTCCACTGTATGGAAGCGTGATCCCCATTGATGTGCTGGCAGATTGAGTGCTGTGTACGCCGGTATCTGCCCAGCGGTCTGGCTTTGTATGGGGAGTGTCTACTGTAGTCCCTATCTGTATTTCCTGGGTTATGCATTGCAACAGCTGTGGGATTCCCCCAGGTTTGCAGCTATGGGTGCCATCTTGGCCGTACATTTGTCCATCCATGGGAACTGCCTACTGGACACTAGTATAGGGCTGTAAACATTTCACAGCTGCATTCTGCATTTCCGTTGGATGATCGGCATTATTAGTGCAGAGTAACGCATATGCCATGGCCACGTCCGCAGGCGGGACAGAATCATCTGCCAATCCACACCGAGACCCATATTTGCATACCCACGATCCCATGTCTGCAACCCTCGACAGTACCCCTTGCACACCCTTCATGTGTGCGGAAATGGGATGTGAACGCACGTGTATGGACGCAGCAACCTGGGGAGTCCTATTCATATGTCCTGCATTTCATGGATGGTTGTCATCACCCTTGAAGAATCTTGTGGTGCATATATCTACCTGTGCCGTAGTCACGGCTGGCACCTCTTCTGGTTCACACGATCGCAGTATGCTGCCCACACTTACTAGAGAAATTTTTGGGTCCTGCAATGGACACAAATGTGCATATGTAAAATGTAGAACATGTTGGGCTGTGTCCATCTGGCAGTGGTTGTGACCGCTGCTGTATGTTCCCCAATCGCGGATGTGTGTTTGACTACACATATTATGTTGTGCTACTGAAAACCATGTTCTACTCTGATTAGCAGATGGTATTGATGTAATGCTGCAGGTTGGCAAGTGCTTTAAGTAAATCCTCAGAAGGCCCAGTAGGACATATACCACTGTATTGTCAATATAAAACAGACAGAACATGCATACCCTATTTATTCATTGAAGCATATTAGTTATATCTGGGGCGCTAGTGTTGAAACATCGTATGACCTTCATTAGTTGAGTTGTTAGTATGCCATTAGTATGTGTTCCACAGGTCGCCCATTTGTTCCCGGTATTATGGAGGCGAGTGATCCTCATGTTGATGTTGGCAGATCGAGTGCTGTGTGCGGGGATTGCCATACGGCGGTCTGACTTTGTATGGGGAGTGTCTGTAGTCCCTATATGTATTTCCTGTGTTATGCCTTACCCAGCTGTGTAATTCCACCAGGTGTCCAGTTATAGGTGCCATCTTGGTCGTACACTTGTCCATCCATGGGGTGCCTACTGGACACTGATGTAGAGCTGAACACATTTCACACCTGCTTTTAGCATTACCCAGTGGATGCTTTGCATCCTTAGTGGGGACTAAGGCCGCGATGCTATACCCACAGCACCACTCCCACGAGGGGGACAACAGATTATCTGCCAAACAACTACCAAGCCCCATTTTGCATACCCAGGATCCCATGGCTTAGCAACCCCCACGGTCAATGCATTACATCCTTCGTAGTAATGCGGGACTGGGATATTGGGCCTTACTTCTATGGACACGACAATCTGGGGATTTCTGTTCATATGTCCTGCATTTCATGGACAGGTATCATCAACCTTAAACAACGGCTGGTGGTTGCATATGTCACTGAAAGCTGTGCAGTAGTCACGGCTGACACTCCTGTCTGTGAAATTCGATTTCTTGGTGCTAGCGAATTGAAGGTGCCAAAAGCAGGAACTATTTTTGGGGCCAAAGGTCCTACAATGGACACCCGATGTGTGCATGTAATAACGTTAAAGTGTAGAAGGCGTGTTGGACTGTCACCATCTGGCCCAGTGGTTTTGACTGCAGCTGTATGTTCTGTCAATGGCGGATGTCTGCTTGACTACCCATATTATGTTCGGCCTTCTTTCCGCCAGTGCGACGCCCTTTCCCTCCATTTAAAAGGCAATTGCTTTCCGGCCAAAACAGCCAAAACATAACTCCGTTTGGGGATCCCTTGAGCTTTTATACTAAACCCCGGGGCCCCTCGAATGCGTGATTTAAAAAGGGTTTTTCATTCCTTCAAGCCCCGTTTTTTTCAAAAAATTTTTAAATTTAAGGGAAATTTGGAAGTCCCAAATTTGGGTTTGTTTTTATTAAAAAGTTATTTTATTTGAAAACAAAATGCAAAAAATTTTAATTTAAATTTGGGAAAAAAATGTTCGGGAAACATAGTGTATTTGTTGGGGGTAAACCTTTTTTAAAAAGTATTTTGGGTGGTATTTTTATTCCCCAATTTTTTTGTTTTGATTCAAACAAATCAATATCTTTAACCTAACAAATAATTGGGAAAGGTGGAGGACACCCTTAAAATTTTTGCTTTCCCATGGGGTTCACACCCCCGCCCCTGCAATTTCCAATTTTCCCCGGGAAAACGACTGCTTTTTCCCTTCTTTTAAATTTAATGGGCCCGGGGTTCTTTTGGGGGTTATACCCTCAAAGCCTTACCGGGGTTTTGGGCGGGGGTTGCAAAACCCCTTCAACTTTTACCCCGTTAAAAGTTTTTGAAGGACCGGTCTTTAAAATTAATGTTTAAATTAAAATTTAAAGCGGGTTCTTCCGTTTAGTTTCTGTAACTATTCTGTTGGTGCAAAATTTTCCCAAAAACCCCGGTAGGTTAATTTACATTTTCCCCCGGGATCCTAAAGGCATCCCTTGGGGAAAGGTGTACCATTTAAACATCCTTTTCCCCTCCCATGGCCGGGTGCAAGTTGACCAAAGGGTGTTCCCGCCCTGTTTAAATTTTCGGCCTTTTGGCCCCGGGGGCTTGGGCTTTGGGGGTTTGGTCTTTTGTCAAATTTTCGGGAATCCTACTTTTAATGTTATATCCAGGGCCATTTGGGGGGTCCAAACCATTTTACCCCCAAAATTAAATATAACCGTTCTATTGGGTTCCCGTTGTGCCCCGGGAATAAGCCACTTGGTGGGACCATTAAAACCCTGGTTGTATGATGTCCTTTACATTGGGGGTTCCATCTACTTTCAAAGACACAACATTGGTTTCCCTTGGGCCCCCCGGGGGGGAAATTCCCTGGCCACATTCCCATGCAACAATTGAAACAGGTCACCCAAAAAGGGACTGGGGTTTTCCCGCGCTGTTTAGTTTTAAAGTTTGGGAGGTGTTTTACAAAGGGACAATTTCACATTGTCAATTTTGCCGGGGCTCCGCACCGCCCCGCATAAAGCCTTTCCCGGAAAGGAATTTGTTGCCAACGGGAAAAATTAAAATGAAATTTTATACACAATACCCTCTGGGTGTTTGGGGCTTTCTGGGGATTACCAAAGGTGGCCTTGTTTTAATGCCCCGGGGAAATTTCCAAAAGCCACAACCTACCCCCCCTGGTTTAACCATAGTTGAAGGTTTTTGCCCCCTGAATTCCCTTCCGGCCTTTTTGGGCCCTTTCATGATTCCTCTGCTGGTTATTAATTACCCACATTCCACCTGGGAAAAAATATTTCCAGTTTAAAAAAAGGGTCCTTTTTACAACTTTTCAAAGGAAATTTTTACCTTTGACTTTGTGGTCTCCCAAACCCTTTTTGGAGGGTAAATTTCCTCAAACCGGGTTTAATAGGGGGGACATTTATTTTCACACAAATTACAACTCAATTTGGGGGTTTTAGGCTCACAAAACCTGGCTTTTTACCAAGCGGGTTGGTAAGCCTGCCCCGTTACAAGACGGGAAAAAGGTTTATTTCCAATTTTAAAGCGGAAACTTGAAGGAACACACCCTTCTTTTATTTAAAAGTGGAATTCAAGCTGTCCAAAATTCCCCGGGGAAAAATTCAACCCAAAGAAAATTTTAACCCCAAGGGACCAACAGAATTCCCATTAAATTTTTTACTTGGGGTTGGACCCCACCTGGGAGGGCCTTCCCAAAATTTCCCCCCAAAGGGTTCACAATGATTGGGGGATGCGAACCTACCATTTTAAGATTGGGTAATGTTCAGGGTTTTTTACCCCCCTCCCCCATGGGAGTTCAACCGGGGTGGGGTCCCAAATAAATTTTAAAACCCTGGGAAAAAACGGAACATCAACACGCCCGGGACCGTTTTCCCAGCTGGTACTCATGAATTAATTAAACCCAACATTTAACCCTGTTTTCTTACCTTTTTAACCTAATTCGTGGCCGAGTAAAGCACCGCCCTGTAGTATTTTCATGTGGTTTTTGACCCGGTTTTACATCCCTTTTATTAAAAGGCCCCTTTTTTCTGAAACCTAAGGGATCATTTAAGGTTTTATTTATTTCTAGGGCTCCATAAATTTGGTCAAAAATTTAGCTTCAATCAACATTTTCTTTGTTGGTTTATTTTTAAATCAAACCCCCCAAAAAGGGTAAACAAAACCCCGGCCTCCCAACCTTTTTGGCAAATTAAAATACCCCTCACTTTATTAAGGGGTTTTGGAGGTTACCTTTATTTTTGGTTGCAAATGGGAAACACAAAAACTTAAAAGGGGCCCTTTTAACCGGGGGATTTAGGTGGTTTTGTCCTTTTTGGGCTCATGGGGGTTTTTTTAATTATTTCCCAAAGTTTTCCAAGGGGGGAAACCCCGGGGTTTTGGGGGAAAGTTTCCAGATGCTGGAAAACTTATAGGGCGACAAACACACCCGCAAATTTTTTTTTAAGTTTGCCTTTCAAGTGGATTTTTCCAAGGGGCAAAAGCCCAAAAACCAGATTTCATTCAACCCCTTGGGGAAAGGTTCCAGTACCATTTCAATTTCCCCGGGCCAGGGGGAGCAAACTGGGGCCGGGGGGTTTTAACCCTTTAGCAGTTTTGCATAGGCCTTTCCCCTTTCCCACATAACATGAAAAATTCAAACTACAGGGGTTTATTGGTTTTGGGGCCCCACCATACCGGATTGTCAAAAGAATGTTCTGGGCCCCACCTGAGGGCACCCCGGGGAAAACCCCAGTCCGGGGCAAACCCCCCTTTTAGGTCTCAAAAGTGTTTATGCCCAATGAAAATTCCGATGGGTTACAAAGTTTTAATAAAACCACTTCCCAAGGGACCCGCCGGATCAAATCCCAGGGAAAATTTTTACCAGTTTTTAAAAAGTTTGAACCCCAAGAAACCCGGGGGTGGCGTACCCCTTTCACTGTTCCCTTATGGGTTTGGGGGGGGCAGATTATCACCCGGGGGCCCATTTGTGTGGCAACATCCCAGTACGGAGCCACCCGTGGTTGTTTGGGTTTGCATGGGGGGAATTTGGTTTAAATTTGTCCCCAAAAAAATTTCTACCCTTTTGTAATCTTTACATTTCGGGTGGATTTTCATTATCATAACAAAAGGTTATCAATTAGGCTTTAAAAACCCGGGGCCATCAAAATTGAAATCCGTAAACAATTAGTTGCCCGGGGCAGCTTGGCCCCTTATTTGGGGCTTTTCATTAAAAATTATACAAAAATTTCAAATTTTTGAAGAAGGGGCCTTAAAGCAAATTCTGGGTTTCCCAATTTTTGGGCTGCCCAAGTAAATTGTTTGGGGTTCCTTTAGCAGGGTTTTTTCCTGCAATATTTCTGACTAAACGGTATTGGATCGAAAGATTTGAAAATTCATTAACAAAACTTCATAAACCCAGGGACGTTTAAAATTCCTTTTTAGGCATGCTTTTCTACAAAAATTTTCCCCTTTTCTTTTGGACTTATGGCTTTGGGTCTGGTTTTTGTATGGGGAATTTGGCCTTTTAAATCCCCTTTTGTTGTTTGCCTTCCTACCAGGTTTCCCCCCAATTATTTGCCACCCCTTTCTCCTTTGCCCTCCCGGGGGAATTCCCCTTTTTCACGGTATGGGTGAACCCCACACACCCAGCAACTCCTGGGTTTATTTAACGGAGAAACCCGGTGGGACTCAGGGGGCAAAATTTTTAAAAAAAGGGCCAATTTAATTTCAAACCTTTTTCAACATTTACATACCCCCTTACAATCCTTCAGGGATTATGTGGGCAAATTTTTATTTAAAGATGGGTTTTCTTTCTTTTCCATTTTTTAAAATTATCATAATTTTTTAAAACCTTCTTTGTGTACCCTGTTTTTGGCACAAGGGGAATTTTATAAACCCAAATCCCAGGCTTTAATATTGGTTGGGCCCAAATTTTACAGATTTTTTATATAATAATTTTATTGGGTTTAAAACCCCCCCCCCCCCCCCCCCCCCCCCCCCCCCCCCCCCCCCCCCCCCCCCCCCCCCCCCCCCCCCCCCCCCCCCCCCCCCCCCCCCCCCCCCCCCCCCCCCCCCCCCCCCCCCCCCCCCCCCCCCCCCCCCCCCCCCCCCCCCCCCCCCCCCCCCCCCCCCCCCCCCCCCCCCCCAAAAAAAAAAAAAAAAAAAAAAAAAAAAAAAAAAAAAAAAAAAAAAAAAAAAAAAAAAAAAAAAAAAAAAAAAAAAAAAAAAAAAAAAAAAAAAAAAAAAAAAAAAAAAAAAAAAAAAAAAAAAAAAAAAAAAAAAAAAAAAAAAAAAAAAAAAAAAAAAAAAAAAAAAAAAAAAAAAAAAAAATTTCCCAAAAATTTTTTTGCAAAACCATTTTATTAAAATTTTAAAACCCAAACTAAAAGGGGGTTTTTTTTTTAAAACCAAATATTTTTTCCCCTGCCCCAAAAAAAAGGAGAAAAATTAAACAGGGAAAAAGAAAAACCCCCCCCCCCCCCCCCCCCCCCCCCCCCCCCCCCCCCCCCCCCCCCCCCCCCCCCCCCCCCCCCCCCCCCCCCCCCCCCCCCCCCCCCCCCCCCCCCCCCCCCCCCCCCCCCCCCCCCCCCCCCCCCCCCCCCCCCCCCCCCCCCCCCCCCCCCCCCCCCCCCCCCCCCCCCCCCCCCCCCCCCCCCCCCCCCCAAAAAAAAAAAAAAAAAAAAAAAAAAAAAAAAAAAAAAAAAAAAAAAAAAAAAAAAAAAAAAAAAAAAAAAAAAAAAAAAAAAAAAAAACAAAAAAAAAAAAAAAAAAAAAAAAAAAAAAAAAAAAAAAAAAAATAAAAAAAAAAAAAAAAAAAATAAAAAAAAAAAAAAAAAAAAAAAAAAAAGAAAAAAAAAAAAAGGTTTTTCAAAAAAAAAAAAATAGCTTTTTTTTATTTTGGAAAAAAAAAAAAAATTTTTTTTTTTAAAAAAAATTGTCTCCTTGTACCCATTACGTGTTACACCTATGATTTACTACATTGCCCCATTCAGACTGTATCTGACCATACACCTACAGCAGCTGGGAAGCCCTCATAGGTTAATTGTTGTACAGATGCAGGATGACATCATTTTGTGTAATGCTGCCCCACTTGTAGGACCCCTGCCACATTACGTCACATACCTGCTGTTTAGTGTTGACCTGTGCCTGACATACGAGGCCATGTCAACCCATATATCATGTGTATGCTTCACCTACTGTATCTGCATCCCTCAGAACCACTAGGGCAGGTGACATTTACCTTGTCACGGTCATTAATGGGATGTAGAACCACAAACAGCAAACCAGCAACTCCTCAGAAGGAATTTATTTGGAAAAACAGTGATGAAATAAAACTCTAGCGCCTCGACCAACAGTCTTTAACAGAGTACACTTTTTTAAAAACCACTCAAACTATATATAGCAAATCATGAATTGATTAATGACATAATTGATTAATTACATAAATTATACACTTTTCAATCCAGCTTCTTAAAAAAAAAAACACATACCTATTTACATATTTACACAAAACTTCTCCAGAAGCATTCTTGATTAAGTCCCCTAGGGCACATAGTATTAAATTTCAATATTAAGAATGCTTCTTTCTTTCTTAATATCTGTTTCACTTGTTCATCACCCATAAATTTATTACAAACTACCTTATCCAAAATTGTTGTCTCAAAACCATCCAAACTGCCATTGTGTATTTCATTAAAATGTGTGGCTACAGGGCTAGTTATTTTATTATTCCTAACATCCCTTATGTGTTCTTTAATCCTACAAGAGAATTGTCTTTTGGTTTCACCTATATAAAATTTGTTACATGTGCATTTAATAGCATATATAACTCTCTCACTTTTGCAAGTAAAACATTCATTTGTTTCAAAATTCCTATTATTAATTTTATCAAAACGTAGAGTAACATATCTACGGCCAAAAGTAGAGATAGCAGATAGAATAAAAGAAAAAGGTACAGTAGCATGTGGAAAGTGTACGATTTGTAGATATGTTACTCTACGTTTTGATAAAATTAATAATAGGAATTTTGAAACAAATGAATGTTTTACTTGCAAAAGTGAGAGAGTTATATATGCTATTAAATGCACATGTAACAAAAATTATAGTTTGAGTGGTTTTTAAAAAAAGTGTACTCTGTTAAAGACTGTTGGTCGAGGCGCTAGAGTTTTATTTCATCACTGTTTTTCCAAATAAATTCCTTCTGAGGAGTTGCTGGTTTGCTGTTTGTGGTTCTTCATCTTACTTTGTTGGCGGTGGTTTTTTATTATGACCAGTGATTCTTTGGTGGGCCTTCCTAGGATATTCCTAGATACTCCGGTGGAGATGTTACCTAAATCTATGGACATTGCATCTACTAATGCAGAGGTTGCAGTTGGGTCGAATTCTACATGCAATGGATTTGTTCGGAATGAAGGAGGTACTGTTAATGAAAGAGACAATGGGGTGTTGAATAAATGGTCTAAGGATAGAAAGTTATGGAATCAAAATCCTTTTTCGAAAATTGGCAAAAAAGTAGATACTTTTCATAACCCTGAAATAACAGATATGTTGTCACGGATGGAGAAGTTGTTATTTAAAGAAACTGCTACATTTTTAAACTCGCAAAGTATGCAGAGATATGAGGAGTTAGAAATTGCTCCTCGAGGGTTAAGAGCCATAAAAAACCCCTCCACACCGTTTGATTTAACTATCTCTGAAGAGCGGGGGTTTCATGACAGGTGGATTGCGGCGGCTCACAATTGTAGTTTAGAGTGGGTCCGTATTTTAGTTGAGCGAGATCTCTTTAAGAGACAGAAACTTAAAGAAGAGATCAAAGGGTTATGTAAGGATATCACGAATATGATTTCACATGAAGAACTTCAATGTTTCTTGGTGAAAACCAATGAGCAGCTTGTTAATTACGAAAAAGAACTGATTGACAGAAAGAAAAACAAATTGGTCCGCGATATACGCGACTACGACAATAAAAGGGCGTTCCTGGTGGAGACCAATCCTAAGGGACGTAAACAACACGTTCAGTTTGAACAACAGAAGAAGTCAGCGCAGAATGCAACAACAAGAGCGTTTACTTCTGGTGAAAGCATTACTTCAACTACGGAAGTAGAAACAGATGAAGATTTTCCATACTTGCCACCTGTGGGGAACAACACGTATATGAACTCATTTCGTGGAGGATATAGAGGTAGAAAACGCAGCTGGAATGGGACAGCACAAGGCTATTATCCAGAACAGCGTACGTTTCAACGGACAAAGCAGGCAAATGGGACTAGTAATGAGAATTGTTTATCTGTATGTGAGTATGTAGTGAATTTATCAGGTTTTGAGCTCTCTGAAGCTCAGATGTCTGTGTTAACTAAAGGGCTAAAATATATACCTACTGTTTTCCCTAGACTACATGAATTGCAAAGTGATATCTTCCGTTTTATACGGAAGTTAAAATTAATGCATTATTTTTCTGTGGAAAATGTGAATTATAATGAAAATTGTGATATTGATGAACTTAGTAATAGTTCAAATGATAGCTTTTATTCATGCTGTTCTATGGAAGAAGATGAAATTGTCTGTAGTAATGCATATTGTAAGTTGAACACAGACAATATTAAAGCGAAAAGTGGTTTTGTTCCTTATTGCAATAATGAGACTATACTATGTTTAGATAAATTTTTAAATTTCAATATACAAATAGCTTATGATAAATTTATTAGTTTAAAGAAAAAAGATGTAAAATATAATTTGAATAAAAATGAGTGGCAGGGTTTAAATGATTTGAGCAAAAATGCACAAATGGTATTTAAACCATCTGATAAAGGTGGGAAGTTGGTTCTTATGAACCATATGCAATACCTAGCAATGTGTTATAAACACTTGAATGACAAGACAGTGTATCAGTGTATAAATATGTTAGAATATGAGAAAGCTCAAGCTATGTATATTGCATTACTAGAAAAGGGCAAAAGATTACATTATTTTTCAGGCAAAGATGTGAAGGATAAATTCGGCATTAATAATCCTAGAATGCCATGCTTTTACTGTCTTCCAAAGATTCACAAAGATCTGGTGAATCCACCTGGTCGGCCGATTGTGTCAGCCAGTGGAAGTTTTTTGAATAACATCTCTTGCCTATTACATGAATTCTTTATGCCAATAGTTAAAAAATTACCATCATATGTTAAGGATGTATTTGAATTTTTGTCAGTAGTGAAACAAGTTAAATGGAATAAAGAGATGTTTTTTATAGTAATAGACGTTGTGAGTCTTTACACAAATATTAAACATACGGATGGTGTTAGAGCAATGAAACATTTCTTAGGGGATAGTCCCTTGGTGGAATACATTGTAGAATTACTTATGATGTGTTTACAGAATAACATATTTGAATTTGATGGGCAGTTATATAGGCAAAAGCAAGGAACAGCGATGGGGGCTCCGTTTGCACCCTGTTATGCCAATATATTTATGGGCCTGTTTGAACACTGCCATATTTATAACAATGAGTTTTTTTGCAAACATGTAATTAATTATTACAGATATATAGATGATCTCATCTTTATTTGTAAAGGGCTAGTGAGTTAGTTGAACAATTTATAGATCAAATTCAAGTGAATAGTATGGGAATAAAATTTGATGGATTACAGAAAGGTAATAAGGTTAACTTTCTGGATGTGGAACTAATAGGGGATAGTTACCAACATAAGGTTATATCCAAAATACATAGAAAATTTCCAGAAAGCAATAATATATTACATGGAGAAAGTTTCCATCCTTTACATACTATGAAATCTATTCCATATACTGAGTTTAATAGAATAAAAAGATTATGTAGTGAGATGAGTGATAGAAATATTGAACTATTGCATAGTTTTCATAGATTTAAAGAAAGGGGGTAAGATGAAATGAATCTTAAAGAAAGTTTGAATAAAGTGTTGGATAGCATGAATGAAAAATATAGTTTGGCATATTATAAGAAGAGAAATATAAGGGAACAGGATATGAATATTTATTTTGTCACTACGCACTCTGTTATATCAGAAGAAATTATTGACATTATCAAATCTAGTTGGAATATTTCAAAAAAAGAGGTAGATTGTTTACAAAATAAAAAATTGTCATTTTCTTTTAACAGGGGTAGAAATATTAAGGATTTTATAGTGCATAGTAGGTTTAAAAGGCCAAAAGTAGAGATAGCAGATAGAATAAAATAAAAAGGTACAGTAGCATGTGGAAAGTGTACGATTTGTAGATATGTTACTCTACGTTTTGATAAAATTAATAATAGGAATTTTGAAACAAATGAATGTTTTACTTGCAAAAGTGAGAGAGTTATATATGCTATTAAATGCACATGTAACAAATTTTATATAGGTGAAACCAAAAGACAATTCTCTTGTAGGATTAAAGAACACATAAGGGATGTTAGGAATAATAAAATAACTAGCCCTGTAGCCACACATTTTAATGAAATACACAATGGCAGTTTGGATGGTTTTGAGACAACAATTTTGGATAAGGTAGTTTGTAATAAATTTATGGGTGATGAACAAGTGAAACAGATATTAAGAAAGAAAGAAGCATTCTTAATATTGAAATTTAATACTATGTGCCCTAGGGGACTTAATCAAGAATGCTTCTGGAGAAGTTTTATGTAAATATGTAAATAGGTATGTGTTTTTTTAAGAAGCTGGATTGAAAAGTGTATAATTTATGTAATTAATCAATTATGTCATTAATCAATTCATGATTTGCTATATATAGTTTGAGTGGTTTTTAAAAAAGTGTACTCTGTTAAAGACTGTTGGTCGAGGCGCTAGAGTTTTATTTCATCACTGTTTTTCCAAATAAATTCCTTCTGAGGAGTTGCTGGTTTGCTGTTTGTGGTTCTTCATCTTACTTTGTTGGCGGTGGTTTTTTATTAATGGGATGTGTTTGAGTGACACATATATCACCCAGATACTCATAATGCTGTGGATCTACATCACAGTACATGTGAGACAGAGATCCTTCCTAGCCTTGTTCGCGGGTATGTTGTCCATTGGATGGAGAATTGCGGGTATAGGCCAGGGATTACATCATTATCCCTGCTTGACGGAGGTACAGCAATATCATGAGTATTTTATCTGAAGCACAGAAGGTTGGCAAAGTCATCCTAACTATGGTGTAGTGTTATGGCTGAACCTGGGACGATGGCCTACCCTGTACCTATGGACGTATGAACCTATATTCATAGTTTGTCACATTTACAATTGTCTATCCCCTATACTCTTTCTCCAGTGTATATTTCTGTGGCACATGATTGTCCTCTGTATTACATGCAGGTATGCTGTGTACAGTGCACATACGTCACAGTTGATGACAGTGTATCTGTGTCCCTAACACTGTGATACTGAGGACTACCACACATCCTTCACAACATTACATGCATATGTCCATTCTATTCTTCTTTGGCCTATGGGGGTGTGTTAAGGCAAACATTACACAAGTTCCCGTTTGTGCATGCTTCATGTTGGTGTTTGACCAGGCTCCGTTGCGGTCGTGTGTTGGACAGTAGTGTTTCTGTGTGTTTGCCATGTGTTTTTATTGCAGGTACATCTGTGGGAGGTGTGGTTGGCACATGTTCCTCTTTGCAGGAACACCCATCCTGGGGTTTGTGTCATGCATCTGCACTTGGCACGTGCCATATGTCCTGTACTATTCCCACAGTCGTGTATGCCTTCATGCACTACTACTGCGTGTTACTGGCTGTTTGTATGTGGTACACATGGACATTGTGATGGTTGGCTTGACCTATTCCCATGCTAGAACGTACACATCTGTCAATTAAGTTGTTTAAATCAAACTGTAACACTCATTCGTATTTTCAAAATGACAGTCAATAACACAGGAAGCTGAGATTAATAACGTTTTACTACTGTGCAGCAGGAGGCATAGAACTATGCAGTAAAAGTTTAGACATTTGTTTTACTCTATACATGTTACAGCTGTATGAGCATTGTGTAGACTATCATCTTTTGCACACATTCATGATGTGGTCAGTCACAAGGCATTTACATCGCTAGAGTCCACAACGTTGTATTCCTACAACAGTGCTCAGGTAATGCTTATTAAATGTTTTCCCATGAGGATAGCACAACCTTGCGAGCCACATATTCAATTAGACTGTACTTCGGTATATTCTGCTCTGTCACGGTTCCAACACTGTTCAGATCCGGTCCTCACTCCATTTCCTACTAGGTTCCTTTGTCTCTCTGCTGAGCAGCTGTACTCTGTTTTAGAGCTCACAAGCCTATCCTCCTCAGTGGAAGGATGACAGATATACCTGTACATACATGTATTATTCTCTAACCGAGCAGATGACTAATGCTGAATGACATACACCTGCTGCACTGGTTACTGCTAGGGTCAGGGTTCAATCACACTGCAGCTACACTACAGGCAATTACATGCATGATAAGCTCTACTGCCATGTTGTAAGATAGAATAATATGCATTATACACTATTTGCTTCTAAAGTTGCACGTCATATATATGTTTAAATATGTATTTTGCTAACATTCTCCCTCCTTTGATTGCTTCTATTCTATCCAGAAACATATACAACATTATTTCATTCCCTAGCCTCTTCCTCTCTGGAACGTTTAACTAGGCAAGTAATTTGTTGTACATTTCAAGAAGGTTTGCATTTTCTATTGACAAATACCACTACAGGTGTTGATACATAGTCTCGGGTACAGATATGTCACCAGAGTCCCTGACTAATACTTACATGCAAAGTATCCCGCAATAGACACATGCTCCCAATATGAGCAGAACAACACAAATGGCAATCATGATATTCAGTATGACTGACCCCATCCACCAAATGGTTTGTGGAAATGGTTCGTCAGTGGGTTTGGGCCTGGTTCCGCCATGGATGACACCTGCTGTATTACCTCTAGGTGGGCGTTGATTTTGGTCTTTTCATGTGGTAGTTGGACACAGCGATCTTCTTTAATAAGCGCGCATGTACCAATTCTCGCCACGGTGCAGTCGTGCGCTATTACATTTTGTGACACAACAGTTCTCATTGCATCCAGTTCATCAGTCACAAGTTCAAGAGCGGAAAGTCACATTCATCATTCCTCTGACAGGTTTTGATAACTTCCTCTGTTCCCTGATTGATTTCACTACTCCACAAGCTGGGAGTGTTCCAGCCCAGGTTATGACGCTGTCACTCAAGTCCATATGAATCGATATTCCTTTATCTCTTGCAGAAGACTGGAATGTCAGAACAGCTTCCATTTCACCCACTGGATTAGTAGGTTTCTTGACTGTGTTCCCAGTTCTTCGAGCTATATGTGTTATAGTTCGTTTCGCACCCAGAGGCAATTGTGCAGTATGTCATGTGACTGGAGCCAGATAACCCAAATAACAACTGCCGGACCAATTCCCAGGTAACCATTGATATGCTTTTTTCCCACAAACAACATAACAATATTCTACTTTACTACTGATGCAGGTTACCTCTGCATGTAACATTTTCCTGTCTCTAACAGAGGACTGTTTATACTATTCAGGATGTTTCTGCACATCCTTCCACATTGTTCTCATGATGTTTCAATACAAATAATGAATGGTGCTACAAGTAGTACTGTGATCTTTGGCTGTTATATGACATTCGTAAGACACAGTTATGTTACAAATACTCCCACCAACTGAAACTGTATCATGTTTATGATAACATACAATTCCTTTTTGTGTAACAGGTAAGTACAGTGCCACGTTGTCCTGTGATCTCACAGAACCTGTATCAAAGTGTAAATATTCACAAGTCTCAATCTATCCCCAAGGGGACAACATGCATCGGAAGTCCTCCATATGATGTAGGTATGGCAGTACAAACACAGCAATTTAAAGTGTTCATAGTCTGTATATGCACACGCGTCATGCCTAGGTATTTGTTGAAGTGTGGAAGACACTCTATGGCCAGTTCATCACGTATCAGTATTTGTATCCGTGTAGTTATATGCAGGTAAGGTCCCAGCAAATGTAAAGTAAACACAAACATGGTTAATAGGTGTATAATCATTAGGACAGCAAACAAAATGTCTTTGGGGTTGCTTTGTATTGTTATACAGTCTTGCCCGGGTGATTCAGGCTCTATGGTATATCAGCTACATGATGTCAATCAGACTTGATATCCTTTACCGGTTTGAAAAATGTGAGGTGGACCCAGGACGACCTCTCTGCTAACTTTACTGCAGTAGGCGTTGCCAACAGTACCTGGTACAGACCTTCACACTTTCCACTTGCCAATAATGTTCTTTGGATAACAGTGACATACACACAGGATACTGGTGTCAGCTATGCGTCCGTCTTCGTTTGCTCTTTATCTGTAAAAGACTTTAACTGAAGAACAGTGTTATTGGTTAACAATCCTCTCATGTCACCTGCTAATGAGCCATCGACCTCCGGCTCTGCAGGCATGACAGCTTTCCACTCTGGCACATGATATGCCATTCCACATACTACTTCGAAGTGGGTGCAGCACTTTACATTTGGAACTGTTGTCATGCTCAGCAATGCTAGAGGTAGACAACACATGTAACTCATCTGGATGTCACCCACCAACCTCCTCTACTTATTTCTCGGGATCCCATTTTACGGCGCCAGCAGTCATGCTGACTGTGGGTTGTACATGCAATTTACATTCATGGAAATACTAAATAATCCCCCAGGTTGCGTGATTGTCTGGTTCACTACATGTGTTCTATTGTCACTGTAGCTTCTTTACAGCATGCCAGATCTAGGGATACTTTATTATACTGGCACCTTTGCCACTGCTGCTGCATCCGGATTCATGGTTGGGAATGCTTCTACCCATTTTGATTATATATATGTGTAATCACTAAACAGTATTTGTTCCCTTCACATTTATTCAGATGTATGAACTCCATACAAATAGTACGGAACGGTTATGGTGGTGTAGGTAAACTCACTCCCTTCGGTTTAAATGCTCCCTGTGCATGATATCTACTGCAAATGTGACACGCTGCTCATGATGTTTGTATGTGGTTCGTAATTCCGTATGTTAGGGGTATTCTGTTAACCAAATGTACCATCCCCCCTGTTGAGACATGTCTCTACCCATGGCTCCACAAAGCCGCATATCTGAATACATTAGACATTAATATTGGCTTTATCACTGTGGATATGTGCAGTCCATGTTCAAGGATTGCTCCTCGTCATACCCACGTCGGCTTTTCTGCTTTCGTAGTTGATGTTTGCATTGTTTGTAAAATTTCTACATCTAAACTGTCTGAGGTTTGTCATTCCTCATTCACACAAACACTTTCCAACTGTGAGGCTGCTTCTTTTGCAGATGCATGAGCTCATGCCTTACCTTTCCTACTGTTATCCTGTTGCTTTCTATGACCTGCACATTTACAATTACCTACTTTAGTGGGTAACTGAATGGAGTCTAATGCATTCAAGATCAATTGCGCATGATTAATCGGTTTACCGGTGGATGTTATCATTCCCCTATTCTTCCACTGCTGCTCATAAAATGCACTGTACAGACAACATACTGACTATCGGGACATAAGTCCACACATCAGTTTTCCGCTACAGTACAAGCACGTGTTAAAGCTATCTATTCTGCTGCTTGAGCAGACACGTTATGCTGCAGGGTTTGGGCGTCTACAATCTCATTATCAATAACTACTGCATAACCTACTTGATTCGTTCCTGTAGGACTCTGTCTACATGATCCGTACACATTAACTGTCACCTCTGCATCATCTAAGGGTATATCAGTGATATCATGTCTGTGTGTAGTTATTTAATCCATTTCGTATAGGCGACTCAGTGGTGTGCCATACACAGGTGTCGGACGTGACATTGATAGGTTTCATGTTGTACAACGTTCAATCACCATATGAGGTTGACTCAGTGGTATGGTCAAACAAGACAAATGTCTAGCACGGGTCAGGAATGCTATCTTCTCTTGCAGCAGACTGATCGCAACTGCATGAGACATTCTCACAGTGAGAGGGTGGTCTAGTAACATTAAGGCCGGGGCCTGTACTGCCATGGGTGCTACAACAACTGCCTGTACACAATGTGGCACTGACCATGCCACAGTGTCCAACTGCAATGAGTAGTAAGCTATGTAGCGTTGCTTACTTCCATGCTGTTGCATCAAGACTGACGTCATATATCTCCGCTTACAATCTACAGTCTGACAACATGTGTTATGATTATTCAGGAGACCTACTACAAATGTTGAAGCTATCAATCGTTCTAGTCTGCAGACAGCTGTTTCTGCTACTGTAATCCAGTGTAGTATGTGTTGTGCTGCCATAGGTGTATTAAAGATTAAGGCAGACAATACAGCGGATTCCAAAGCATTGTTTGGTAACCAGCTTTGACAAATGTTAGTCGGCCCAGACAGGACCTCATTCCCTTCTTGTTAGTTGGCTTGGGTGCTTATGAAATTGCTACCTTCCTATCGTCATGTGATGTTCTACCCTACTTGGATACCACATATCCCAGGTACTTGACCTGTATTCTCTGTAGTTGCAATTTATGCTTGCTTACTTTATGTCCCTGTTCTGCTGAATATCTCAATAATGCTATTGTATCTTCCATACATTGCTGCTGGGTAGGGGCCGCAAGCAGAATATCATCCACATAAAGTGGAACTTGACTGGCCCTGGGTGGAGTTAACACCGGAATGTAGCTAGCCATCTCCTGTGGAAATATCGTTGTACTTTCACAGTATCCCCGCGATAGCCGGGTATGGCTGTATATGTTACCCTGAATGTACATGCAAAGCAATACGGACTATCTGGATGTATAGGTATTGCAAAGGAAGCATAGCTTATATGTACCACGGTAAGATACTTCTGTGGCGTGTTCATAGCATTGAATATAGTGTGTGGGTCTGGCACCATCGCTACCCTAAGTATTATTACATGATTTACAGCTTGTACATACTGTACCATCCGCCATTCCCCCTTTGTTTTCCGATCAGAAGATACAGGGTATTGCATGGTGAATAGCGATTACTTTGTAGATGGGGAATTCCCTCTGTGACTTTACAGATATCTTCTGGTGTCCACGGTCTATACACTATGGGGGTTGGGTCCTGGCCTTCCTGTCCTGCATGAGGGTTCGGTACTTCAATTAATTGACAGATATCCTCACTCTGTTCTAGTGACTGTCTTCTTACTCGGGTGTCCCTAGGTATGTTACGAGTTCGGGATGTGGTTTCAATAGCTTCTGTTACATTTGGTCGTTGTGCTACCTCTGTTGCCACAGGATAACGTGTGGGGACTAGCCTGCCCTCCCGCTTCATATCCTGCATGTGGTATCGGAGGTGGTAGGGGGTTGTGGGGGGGGGGCTATCAGTACTACTGTATTATGATCTTCTCTGTGTACGTATGATGCTTTGCCATTTGTAGTGTTCTGTTCCCTTCGGTTCACTACCTCAATCCACCTATGTGCATGACGGATACCCAATTGTCGCTGTTTTGTCGCCTGCACATCTTAGGGCTGCCACCTTTTCAAATGCACAATGTGGGACATTAGTGTTCGGAACGTGTAATTTTCCAGGAAAAAGCATACCCACGGCCAGTACATAGGACAGGATTTCACTTTTGCCAGGAGAGCGACCAATTGTTGTAGCATTTCAGTTGCTTATTCTGTTTATTATGATATTTTGTTGTTCCAGATACAAAACTACTGTTTTATGCTACCATTTTGAAAGATATCTGGGAAATGTTTGTCCTGAGATATCAGGACATTTGCCATTTGTTCGGTTTGTTTGCAGGACACAACTGGCCAAAGAGGGACTGTCCCTCTCAGGGTGGAACAGGTGTTTACCCTAGAACATGTGCATCACATTTTCAGGGATTACAATGTTTCAGTAACGATATTTTGTGTAATATACCATCAATGTCATATTTATTACCCCATTTTGCTGGATAACTCACATTATGTGCTCTCTGCGATTGCATATACTTCACGTCACCCGTCAAACGCAGATCACATGATCTGTTTCTTCAATAATCTCCCACATCCTCTACATGACTGCTACGTACCCTTCTCTCATACCACGTGGTGTCTCCTTCCCTGTATCCACTGTAGTGTCTACAATGACTATTTACTCTGCTGTGTGTTCCCCTGACCTATGTTCAGATTTAACAGTATGTGGATAGGTCTTCGACCTGCTATCACAACTGTTAACAGAAACACAATGTAGTCTGGTCCCTGATCTACAATAGAGACAAAGAGGCAAACACACCTTACCTGAGCCTCCTGTTTAAGGCTGCACGATTTCTTCTTGGGATCCAGTTTTCCGCTTTTCAGCCACAGATCAGACAGTAAACCACCTCTTTACACACAACAATTCAGTCGGAGGTCTTTTCATTCAAGAAGAACCATTTAGGCAAATTCTCCTGCGTACATGTCTAACCAGACATGCACTCTGACCTGTAGCTTACCAAGGGAATTCCGGATTACAAGGATCACAATGTCAAATAAGTTGTTAAAACCAGACTGTAGTTATCAGTAGGCTTTTCTAAGTGACAGTCAATAACACAGGAGGCTCGGGTTCAGAAAGTTTTAGGAGTGTACACAGGCAGGCTAAATAATATACAGTCCAAGTATGAGAGTTTTGTCTGACTATATACAGTAAGCAGTTTCTTTATATAGTGTTTACAATCAGCTTTTGCCCACCTTACTGACGTGGTCGGTCACAGGGCATTTCCATCACTATGGTCCACAATAGTCTATACATACGTGGGTGCTGGGGTCGTGCTTTTAAAATGTTTTCCCATGAGAATAACACAGCCTTGCAAGGCACCTTGTCAATTACAGTGTCCTTCTGTGATTGTAGCTGTTTCAAGGACCCTAGACTGTTCCGATACAGTAGTCAGTTAATTTCTTAATACGTTGCTTTGTCTCTCTGGTAAGGAGTTGTACTGTTATCTTCGATAGAGCTCACAAGGCCATCCTCCTCAGGGGAAGGGGTGATGTTATGCATGTACATACATTTATTGTTCTGTAACCCAGCAGATAATTAATGCTGACAGACATAAGCCTGCTGTACTGGTTACTGCCAGGATCAGAATTCCATCACACTACAGCTTAGCTTCACCAATTACATGCAGGCTTAGTTCTACTACCATATTGTACGGTACAATTCAATGCATTATATAGTATTTCGAGTCTAAACTGGCACTTCATATGTGTTTCTATATATATTTTTCGAACAACATCCATCCGGCCATATGCATGTTGTTCCGTCCTTTACCTTGACCGTGTGTATTTGGCCGTCCGGCAACGCTACTCTCCACATGTGATGTCCCACCTTCCCCTTCTTTGCCTGTAGCACCCTGTTAGGACGTCCTGTTTGGTAGGCACGTGTTCCGCTATATGTGATCGACTTCACTGCATAGCTAATCATCGATGCGGTGGTTCTACAACCCGACTTGTCCACATGTGTACAGTTATGTGCACCGTGTCATATGCAAACCTATATGGTTTCGACGGGTACATACCACATGCGGGATGTACACATTCTGCAGACACATTCACATGCAGCCATTTACATATCTGTACCTGAGGTGGGTTGGTGACATGTGGGGTACGTATTTGCCCGCGTGGCATTGCCTAACACAAACATCTTACCACATTTCAGGTATGCACATTGTGTGTGGGTGTATAGCTGCACACGGATGCTAGCAGGTTAGGGTGCACAGGTGTACATGGGTGGGACTGACATGTACAATGAGGCTATTGTGTATTACATCTGAATGCATGGGTTCTGCTTCTGGATATTACACTTCAACATACGCCATCCAGTGTATGCGACAGAGACGTTGCTGGGTGTGGGATATGTTGCTATGCACATGTTTGCCTGTGTTTAAGGTATCTTGATTCCTTACTGTTGTTATGTCGACACAGCTACCCGGCTATGTACTCTCACTACTGCTTGTGACCATTATGGTTGGCACCTTTTCCAATGCCCATAGTGGGGCATGTTATGTGGAAACTTCGGAATTTGCAGGACTACACATACCCACGGCAAGTGCAGTTGACAGAACTTCACTTGTTTGCCATACTATAAGCTTATTCTGTAAGCATTTGGGTTCCTTATTCATTTTCTTATGCCATGTATGTGTTTCATATACAAATGTATATGTTTTATACTACTATTACATGTATATTGCGGGAATTTTTTGGCAGGGGATCTGAGGTCATTTTCCATTTTTCCAATTGTTGCAGGGACACAACTGTCCAATCAGGGACTGTCCATGGCACATTGGGACAGCTGGTAACCCTGGTGACCATGCCCATGTCGCTACTGGGGTTGCCACCTTTTCCAGTTTCCAAGCTGGGATATTTCCGGGACTCACATCTGACTTTACAGGCCGACACGTACACACGGTCACTATATAGCATAGAACTTCACTTGTTTGCCTAAATAAAAGCTTATTGTTGTGGCAGTTTGCTTGCTTATTCTGTTTCTTGTGACATTTAGGTATTTCAGTTACAGAAATAACCAATTCATGCTACCATTACATTAAATACGGGATATCATTATGTCCTACAATCTTAGCACATTTGCCATTTTTAATATGTTTTTTCGGGACACAACTGCCCATAGAGAGACTGCCCAACCCAGAGTGGGACAGATGGTGACCTTAGTCGCTGCTCCTATGTCGGTGCGGCACGCTGACATGCTGCTGTACACCTTCTCTGAGTGTAACCACTGACGGTGCATTGCGGGACAAACGCGGTCTTATGCGTATCCTTTGCTCCTTGGATGGGTACACTTAAGCCTTCGTGGCTTGTATTTGCTTCTCCGTTTATTTGGGACGGGTACTATGTTGCATACTCTACGTGCGTTTCATTCTGCACGGGACCTGGCTGCTGCCATTACTATTATGGGCGGACCGTGGCTGTCAGCACATTAGGTTGCTCACCTCATGCCGGCTTAGACACGCCTCCAGACGCATCCTACCTGGGCTCGCTCACGTACACTACGCACGTGTCTGTGGTTGCGGTGCACTCTCATTAATATGCATATGGCGCTACTGCGCCGGCTATTCACTGCACCGCCGGCGCAGACCTTACGCCGGCCTTGCGCCGAGCTTCATGAATCCTGGGGCTTATATATAATTATATATCTATAACATTGTATCAATTAGAAATATAACAAATAGGAAGGAGCCTTCCCTATTGGGAATGGAAAGATTGTTTTTGCAAAAGCTTCATCAGGTCTGGCTGCTTTTGAGAAAAAAAAAAGCTGTAAATCTGCCAAAATAAAGTGTCAATTAAGAAAAAAGATGTATCTTATAAACATACTAATAAAAATAAAACATTATGAAAATGAAAATTCACATGCTTAATAATAAGCATGGTGGTAAATTCTCCTCAAATTTAAAATGCTTGTAATAGAGACAAGAGCATTAAGTCCTGGGTGTTTGTAAGCTTCAAGGCGTATTTGTCATTCGAGTTCTCTTTTTTCAAGGCGGTTGTTGTAATTTCCTTCAAGTTTTTGAAAAATGAGTTGGTCTAAAATATGAAAGTTAAATGAGTTGTGTCCGGGGTGTTTCAGGTTATGTTTAGCAAGAGCATTAAAGTGGAAATTTTGTTTAATGTCAATAAGATGTCTGAAAATATGGGTCTTGAACATGTTAATGGATTTTCCAACATAAAAACAGTTACAATTTAAGCATTATGCCCTGTAAAATGCACCCTTAGTAGTACAGTCATAGTGGCCTTTGCTGCAAAAGATTTTCCCTGAATTAGCACAGGTAAAATGGCTCATGAGGACTCCGCTGAACCCGCGGAACCAACACACTCAAGACTGCCTTCATCCGAGGCTGAGCAGCTCTCCAATAAGACACCAAAAAGACAAGATCTGGATGGGGTGAGGGACCTTTGACACCTTTGGGTCCCACCATCAGATTTACCACAAAAATGGATGATATCCAAAAACAACACAAAAATTAGATATGGACCATTCCAAAAAAACAGTTGACTGAAGTGGAAAAAGAAGTCTGGGAAAAAGGTCTGACTTTCGTCTCTCAGAGAAGAAGTGATATTGTACAGACAATTATAGACCTAAAGCTTTTTGTGAGGAAAATTAATCTTAAGTTATTTTTTCATGATAAACCTGGCTCCTGATTACAAAAGCAAGAGTGGCGTAAACCTAGTAATTTTTGTGCACCCCAAATCATACTGTTAATGCTTTTGAAGCAACATGTGAAAATTATATCAGAAAATTCCTAGGGAAACCAATGAAGAAATGCTTTTACAACCTAAAATCCACTGAATTTAAGGCACTAAAAACACTTTGCTCGTACCCTTCACAGAGAATTATGAAAGCTGATAAAGGGGGTGGCATTCTTGTTATTGACACTGCTTGTTACATTCATAAAATTGAAACCATGTTTGGTAATAATGATTTTTATGAAAGTTGTGATTTCCATCATGTAAAAACAGCTTATGATAATATATTGGCTGAATTTTTTGAACTGCATGATTCAGGACATTACAGTGACAAACTAATTGATTTTATCACAGTCTCTCATCCTGGGATTCCCAACTTTTTTGGCATTCCAAAACCACACAAAAATATTGAAGACCCCGCCCTACAGACCATTTATTGCCACTGGTGGGAGCATTACTGAACCTCTTTCCATTTTTCTTGAAGTACAGATAAGACCTCTTGCAGAGAGCAATTCTTCTTTTATTTTAGACACTGGCAATTTTTTGAAGAAGATCAGAAACATCCAAGTAAATAGTAACTCCTTTTAGTTACAACTGATGTTGAAGCTTTATATACTGTATCACCCCATGATTACTTCATTTGTCGTATTACAGAAACCATCCAACTTGGCCCAAGAAATGTTAACATTTCCACTGAAACAATTGGTTACCTCCTGAACATTTTATTAAAGAACAACTTTTTTTAAATTTAACAAGATTTATAGACAAAAAAACCGGTATTGCAATTTGGGCTGCCATGGCTCCCAGCCTCGCTAATACAGCACTGGGTAAGTGGAAGAGAGAGAGCACATATACAGTTCACCATACATCCATTTTATGGGGTGCTATTTTAGATATATTGATGATATATTTATCATTTGGAATGGGTCTGAGACACAGCTAACTGTCTTTTATAAGCACATTGAAGAATCTATGAGCATTTTTAGATTTACCCATAATCACGACAGAAAAACGCAGTTTTTCTCGACTTAAACATTACCAGAAAGATTGACTGTAACATACTGTCCAATAACCTCTACAGAAAGCCAACCAGAGTAAATTGTTTATTACACAAACAGAGCATGCATCCCTTCATCACAAAGAAAAATGTTATTAAATCTCAAGGGATTCGCATTGCTAGGGTTTCTAAGGAACTCAAAGGCTTTACTAAAAACCTTTTAGAACTGGAAAGGGATTTTCTTGAGCATGGTTACAGTGCTAAGTTTATAAATAACATTTTAGATCACATTTACATACTTAAAATGAACAACCCCGATTTCTCAGGCCACCAAAATCGAATGGACATTAGACATAGAAATAAAAGTCGAATGAAGGAAATCTCACTGACCCTTACATATTCGAAAGACATCAGAAATGTTATTAAAATTATCAAAGACAACTGGGTGATTTTAAAGAGTAATCCCATGATCAACCAGGTCATTCCTGATAAACCACATTTTAACATCTGCAGGAACATGAACCTTAGGGACTATACTGAGAAAACTACAAAAAAACACTATTACTGACCTAGAAACACCTAATGGGACCTCCGGCTGTGGTCCACCAAATTGCTCATACTGTAAATACATGAGCAACCTGAGCCATTTTACCTGTGCTAATTCAGGGAAAATCTTTTACAGCAAAGGCCACTATGACTGTACTACTGAGGGTATAGTTTATAGGGCATAATGCTTAAAATGTAACTGTTTTTATGTTGGAAAATCCATTAACATGCTCAAGACCCGCATTGCCAGACATTAAACAAAATAACGACTTTAATGATCTTGCTAAACATAACCTGAAACACACCCGACACAACTTACAAACAACCCGGACGTAATGCTCTTGTCTCTTGAAGCTTTTGAGAAAGTGATCTTACCATTCCCAGTAGGGAAGGGTCCTTTCCAATTGATATATTTCTAATTGATACAATGTTATAGATATATAATTATATATAAGAATTTTACTTAATCACTATTTCTTTATATTGCTATTTATGTTTTCCTAGTAATGGTAATATGATGTGATAGCTCAGGCTTTTTTGTTTCTTAAAAAAAGAATAGAAAACACACTGTTTGTTAATTTATTAACAGAAATAACTTGGAGGAATTTTACTAGGGGTGTTGGATTTGACTTGTCTTTTTGATATTTCAGCGTAGTGTTTTTCTATTTTATATTCTAAGCATGCTATTTTAGATTTTTTTCCCCTTTTCCACTTTTCTCCACCTCTTTATTAGCTTTTTCTAATTTGGCCAATCCTATCACTTTGTCCTGTTGTGGTTGGCCAATCCTTCGTATTGTCTTGAGATTTCTTCAAATGGGTGACTTTTATTATAATTTAAGCTTTTTACTGATTACTGATACTTTTTTTAACACAATATATATATATATTTTGGTTTGTATATATATATATATATATATATATATATATATGTGTGTGTGTGTGTGTGTGTGTGTGTGTGTGTGTGTGTGTATGTGTGTGTGTGTGTGTGTGTGTGTGTATATATATATATATATATATATATATATATATATATATATATATGTGTGTATATATGGATTCACTTCTGAAGCTTGAAATACTGAAATATCGAAATTCAGTTTTTCGAGCCCATAAAGTGGAATCCTGAGAACAGCAAAAGCTCAGAAGCGTGAAATTCAAAACCTCAAATACCGGAGGTTTTGAATTTCGCGTTTCTGAGGTTCCACTGTGGTTATGGATTCAGGTAAGTGTGTTAAGGGTTTTGGGTAGCGGCTGTGTGTCAGTGTGTTTCGTTGCTGTGGTGTGTGTGTGTGCAAGGAGAATGTAACTTGTGTGGTGGTGTTTTGTGTGTATTTGTATGTAGTGCGACCTCGGAGTGAGACTATTTAAGTAGGGGGGTGGGGGGGCTCAGCCCCCCAATGGGGGATACAGGGGGGCTTGCCCCCCATGCTTTTATGTAGTAGAGAGCTTGTGTTTGTGTGTGGGGAGGAAGGTGTGTGTGTGGAGTAGAAACACGAAATTCAAAATCTCTGGTGTACGAGATTTTGAATTTCGCAGTTCTGAGTTTTCTGCTTCATGCTTTGTGTTTTGATTTTGTTTCTGTATAGTTTCTTAATGCTGCAAGGTGAGAACCTTAGTTGATTTACACTGCCACACCGATAGGCTTTACTGTTTTATTTTTGTACAGTACAGTTTGCTTAAGGCATTTTTCATGTTTTTAAACTGTTCTTAAATTATTTTTCTTCTGTTTTTAACCTCTTCAGTACTGTTTCTTTAAATAAGGACATGCAGGGGTAGATTGTTTGTTAGTAATTATCTAATCAGTGTTTAATTGGCCAGTTTGGGCACCAAAAGTTTTTTGTATAAAAGGTTGCTTTTATCAATGTCTTATTACACCTGAAGAAGCGTAGTACAGCTACGTGAAAGCGCTTGTGTGTTTTTGCTCCAAATAAAGAAGCTTCCATTACCAGTGACTATCTCCGTGTGGTGACTCCAGTGGATTTTGTGTCTTTCAGTTTTTTTGTTTCTTCCAAGGGGAGTCTTCGTTTTCCTGCCACAGTTCTTTGGACTTTTTTTCTTGTTGTTGTGCTGTTTGCAGGTTAAACACATGGAGAACAATAATATTGAGTTGGATTTTCGTCCAGAGACGAGGACTACTGGTGCATCGGCTTGGGATTCCCTCAAGCACTGTAAAGAGAATCCTTTATTGGCTCTGGAATTGACAAATCAACCAAACGTGTTACCAACTACACCGAATGGTGAGAATGTTGCTGAGTTTAATATACTTTTTAGAATGCTTCAAGATGATTTATATCAGTTGCAGAGATTAGCCTGGCAGAGACTGCATTTAGAGGCATGCATACACTTTAAGATAGTGCCTAGAGGAATGCGTGTTTTTTGTATGCCTTCTTATGGCAACAGTCATCCTTTGTTGTTAAGAAAATGGCAGGACCTTAACATACAATTAGGCTTCAGTTATATTAATCTGCTGCTGGAATATTTTTCTCCACTGGAAGCCGAGTTAAGAAATAAGATAGACTTACAATATACAGCTATCATTGAACGCTTCAAGACTGAATATTTTACCAGGAGACTAGATTCTCTCTGGGTTCAGGTACAGTCATTCAGTGAAAGACTCAAGGAAGTTAAACATAAAAAACTTATTAGGGATGCCAATGATTTTGCCAGCGGCCAGATTTTTGTATGGCCTAGAACTGAGAATGTACGTATGCAGAGCACACGCAATGATGGGCTCCCTAATAATGCTTCCAGTTCTCCATCGATGCCTACAGCTAGTTCTACCATTGAACCTACCTTGGCCCATTCTGCTTCCTCCACAACCAATAGTATGGTTATTACAGCATCAGTGCCCTTTAATCCTGTCTCCATTTCTGCTGATGGAGTAAGTTTGGACAATAATACTCCGCCTCCTAATCAACAGGCAGCTAAAATGTTTCTGTTAGCAGGTGCTAAACCGAAGGATATGTCCTCTGCAAGTAACCATTTTTTACCTTTTCCAGTCAAGCAACAGCCAGGATGGCGAGGCCGGTCAAGCAGCAGAGGACCAAGGAAAAGAAAGGGATCCGCAGAAAATTATCCCAATATCAGGAAACAAAGAAATTGAATTTAACACCCCAACACCAAGAAAAGAAAAGACTGAATTCTCTCGTATGCAACATTTCTACTTATACCTTGTCTGAGTCAGATCTTTCCCTTTTAGTGAAAGGACTGAACTTTATTCCTTCACAAGTCAGTTACTTAAGTGACATTTTAATAGACTTGAGGTTGTTTTGCCGTAATGTCTCTTTGAAGATTTTGTTTAAAGATAGTAATGTTTTGGACACTAACACCTTAAAAAGTTTTTTCAGAGTTAAAAGCAGTTTTACTCCTATGATGCCACATAATGTAGAGAGTTTCCTGAAGATGTGTGAGAATGACTTCTATGAATGGTTTAGGCTAACCAAAAAAAGATGTTGTTTTTATAATGTCAGTAAAGCCGAACAGAGCTCCATTCAATCTCTGAAGAATAATGAACACATTATTGTTAAACCAGCTGACAAGGGAGGAGCAGTGGTTATCATGAATTCTTCAGAATATTTTACCACTATGAATAACATGTTATTAGATGACAAAGTATATGAAATTATTTCTAAAGAAAAGGTCAGAAAAATTGTGAAATTGGTGCATGACAGTCTATATGATCTTTTGATGTGTGGTCAGATTAGCTGTGAGTTATATGAATACTTTTTAATAGAGTTTCCCACCCTCCCTATTATCAAGGGACTACCCAAGATCCACAAAGGTGTTAAACCAGTACCAATGAGACCCATAGTCTCAGGTGAACGGTGGATAACCTCCACCATTTCTTCCTTTGTGGAAGGGCTATTACGACCTTTGGTGGATGATATTCCAGTTATTCTGAAAGATTCTTATCAGCTCATTGAGTTTCTTAAAGACTTTGTGTTGGATGTGAGGGGGGCAACAATGCTATTAGTGACCATGGACGTCAAGAACCTCTTTACCAGTATCCCCAATGATTTGGGACTGCAGGCTATCAGAGAGATTCTCGTCAGTAACTCAGGTTATAGCAGTAGCAGACAGATTTTGATCAATTGTCTGCTTGAAATGATACTTGACAATAATGTATTTTTGTTTCAGGATCAGCTATACCTTCAGAAATGGGGAGTTGCCATGGGCACTCCCTGTGCGAATAGTTACGCTAACCTTGTGGTCCACCATTGGGAATTGAATCATCTGTTTAAGCATATAGGTTACAACAAGGTTAGAATGTATAAGAGGTTTGTTGATGACGTCCTTCTTGTGTGGGAGGGAACTAAAGCAGAATGCCTCAAATTCATTACAGAACTAGAAATGACATCTACTTTTCTAAGATTTACAGCTGAAATTTCTCCAGTTCAAGCACACTTTTTAGATCTGAAGTTGGAACTTAATGCCAACAAGATTGTCACCTCTCTATACAGGAAACCTACCTGGAAGAATACCCTGTTACGGTTCGAAAGTATGCATCCTAGGTTTACCTTTAGAGGGATAGTCCTAAGCCAAATGTACAGAATCTGTAGAATTTGTAGTGATAAGAATGACTTGTTATCAGAATTGAATACACTTGAAGGTTTGTTTAAAGAAAGAGGATACCCCCCCAAGTTAGTAGATGATTGTAAGCAGGAAGTCATTAAGAAAGTATTCAATAGGACAGATGGTTCTGCTTCTACAAAGAGTAGCCTTTCGTTTCCTATATTGAATAACAATAGGTACACTGATAGGCTTACTTATGTCACTAAGTACACCAGTGACGTTGTTGAACATAACAGAATTATCAGCAGAAACTGGAACATCCTGGTTACAGATCCGCTTACCAGGAAAATTGTGGGGGACCACCCGAGGTTCAGTTACAAAACATGTCATAACTTAAGCAAACTCTATGCCTAGAGCAGAGCTCTTTGTCAATCAGCCACTCTAGTGACCCATATGGGACTTTTCCCTGTGGACACTGTCACATGTGTCCACATATATCCAAGAATGTTTGTTTTTCACATCCAGACGGATCCTTTACGTTTACTCCTAGATTTCATAGTGATTGCAATAGTACCAATCTCATTTATCTGGCCACATGTGACTCTTGTGAAGCCTTCTATGTAGGCCTTACGAAGAGAAGACTTCGTGATAGGGTCTACAACCATTGCTATGACATTAGGAAAGGTAATGAAAGCAATGCTTTGGCCAAGCATATTTTGGAACATAATGCACACAGTTTCAGCTTCATGGTCTTGGAGTTGTTGGCAGTTAATAATAGGGAAGGAGACATTATGAACCAACTGGCTGTTAGGGAACTTAAGTGGATTTTCATTCTAAAAGCACACATACACCCAGGCATTAATCAGTACGTATCAGTTAAACCTGTTCTTAACAGCAGGACGTTGTGAAATAAACGTACATGTCTTGATGTTTGGTTTGAGTATTGCTTTTGTCTAATAGATTTGTTATTATGCTTGATTCTCCATTAGTTTCCCTCTTTCCAGATTTGGTTTCATAGAGCCTTTCAATTTTTAAGTGGACTGTGTTCCTGGCTCACAGTCATTTTCCTTTACTTAATAAGCCTTATGCCTGGCCTTCATAGGTATAATATCAGTCTGTTACAGACTGATTTTTTGGTGTGCTTTTGGTCATCCAATTTTGTATACTCTTGTTATGGCTTACACATAATACAACGGAAGTCTGTGGTCTGATACTATGGGCATTACACATGCCCAGAAGTGGTTTTTTGATATTCATTTTGGCTTTATCTCTTGGTATACTTGACCAGATACCTAATTTAGTGCATATAATATCATCTACTTTTTAATATTGTTTAGCACTACTGTATATCTGCTCTTCGGTTCCTAGTGTGTGTCCATTTTTGGATGAGACTGGACGTCTGTAATGTTATTACAGTTGTGTTCCTTAGCCCTTCAACACATTATGCTATCTCACAGTAGATAGAGAATTATTCCCATTTAGTCTAGCATCTGATAACCCAGTACGTATATTACATTAGTTGTTATTATATTTTTTACCTTGCATACTCCATTTTTAGTTATAGTTAGGTTCTTTGGATCCCTGAGCATCTGCCTGGGTCCTGGTTTTAGACAGATTCTGTATCTGTTGGTTTTATGCAAAATGGAAGTTGTTTGAACACCTGCATTGGTTGTTCTTTGAAACCTTCCAGTGTCTGATATCAGTAGAGGTGAGTGGGTTGTTGTCAGTAATTTGATTGTTGATCTTTGTTATATGTTTTTTATATTCCCTGTTTCAGTCTTTCACTGATGATTCTTTAACACAGGTTTATGATGTTTGACGGGGCTGAGTTCCATTGGAATTGCTTTACCGCAGTTGTTTTGTATCACGTCAGCAGATGCTCGTTAGACTGCATTCCTTGTGCCTGCTAGCCGCAGTTGTCAGTAGGACGTTTTTTATTCACGGACTGTTATCTGTCGCCTTGGTTGCATTTTCAAAGTTTTCTGGATCGGACAGAGATGTGTGTTACTTTTTTACATGTGATCGCTTTTTTATATGTGGCTGTTTTTGATGTAGTTTTGGGGATTATGTGGAAGTTTGATGGCGTTTCCCATATGAAATATGAGGTGAGAACAAGGCACATACGCAGCAGTGATTATGGCCAGCATTAGTTGGTTTTGTGTTGGTGTAGACGTTTGTAAATACGCCATCAGCCGCATAAGAAAATGTATGTTTTGCATATTTTAATAGTAACAACAAACTGTTGTTTTTTATTGCTATATGTCGCATCATTTGCACATTTTGTCAGCATTGCCTGTGCTGTAGTTACTTTCACATCATTTTTTTTGATGCGAGACAGTATATAGGGTTTGTTTGCTTATCGGATTACACATACAAAGGAATTAGGTATGAGTTTAGTTAGCGACTCCAGCAGGAGTCGTGGAATACGACTTAGTTGTATTTGTTAATATAAATATGGCATGTTCTCACTTAGAAAACATCGTTTTCTGCTTCATGCTTTGTGTTTTGATTTTGTTTCTGTATAGTTTCTTAATGCTGCAAGGTGAGAACCTTAGTTGATTTACACTGCCACACCGATAGGCTTTACTGTTTTATTTTTGTACAGTACAGTTTGCTTAAGGCATTTTTTCATGTTTTTAAACTGTTCTTAAATTATTTTTCTTCTGTTTTTAACCTCTTCAGTACTGTTTCTTTAAATAAGGACATGCAGGGGTAGATTGTTTGTTAGTAATTATCTAATCAGTGTTTAATTGGCTAGTTTGGGCGCCAAAAGTTTTTTGTATAAAAGGTTGCTTTTATCAATGTCTTATTACACCTGAAGAAGCGTAGTACAGCTACGTGAAAGCGCTTGTGTGTTTTTGCTCCAAATAAAGAAGCTTCCATTACCAGTGACTATCTCCGTGTGGTGACTCCAGTGGATTTTGTGTCTTTCAGTTCTGAGTTTTCATTGTTTTAATTTTCGACTTTATAGCTTCGAAATACTGAATTTCAGCATTTCAGTATTTCAAGGATATAAAGTGAATTCATTTATATATATATATATATATATATATATATATATTTTATATATATATATATATATATATATATATATATATATACATTTGTGTATATATATATATATATATATATATATATATATATATATATATATATATATATATATATATATATATACACACATGCTATATTTCCATTGTTTACTTTTTGTACTAATATTTGATGATAGAAGGTCATTTACATTTTCTTTCTTGTGATTTTTATAGAGGATGTTTTGATTTACCGCACTGCTTGTTGTTAGTGTTGGTGTTGTTTTTTTGGTTGGGGAGCTATTTAGCCTATCTAGATTTATTTACTTTTTATGATTTTTTGATGTTGTTAGCTGGGGGTGCTTTACTTGTTTTTATGTCGCGCAGATTTATTTTCTACCCCTCTTGGTTTGGCTTTTTGATTTTCCAATTTTTGGGATCCCTTTGCTTAAATATATTTTTAATGACGTTAATATTTATTTTTAAATGATAAGGTGGTTAACATTGTTATAATATGCTGTTGCTTATCCAAAAGACTCTCTTATTTTTAGTTTTAATGGGCTTTACTTTTAATGGGCTTCTCATTTATTTTTATGCTCATTGTTAATTAATTTAGCTTTTTATGATGAATGGAATGTTTATTTGCATGCTAGCTGCTATTTGTTTATTATTGTCCAAGCTTTTCTTTGCTCGCATATACTTTCTAATCTTGTGGGCATGAATCTGTATGTTTATGTTTATGGAACTTTGGGAATTTATGGAACTTTGACTTTTTAATAACAAAATATTTTGTTCTTACAGTTATTATTTAAATGCTTCAATACTTATTGCTTGTCTGGATTGCTAAATTAAAGGAGACGAAGTTAATCATTTGATTTATGGTCTTCATGTCTTCCTTTTTATTGGATTTATGTTGGTTATAGCCTGGATTTGTTCTCAGTATGTTGGTTTTAGTTACATTGACAAGAGTCTGTCACACATTCAATGTTAAGAATTTTTGAACTGATAGCCATGGTAAACAACACTGAACCATATTAATTCATCAAAATAAATTTTTATAAGTATATAATAATGCATTTTAACCATCCTGTGATCTTCCTAATTGAAGTTGTTAGTATAGTAAATCTTCCACATTTTGCCCATTTGTTCCCACTGTGGAAATGGAAGGTTGAGAGCTATGACATATATATATATATATATATATATATATATATATATATATATATATATATATATATATATATATACATATACACACCACACACCACACACACACACACACACACACACACACACACACACACACACACACACACACACTCACACACACGTATATATATATATATATATGTTTCTCATTGGAATAATGAACATTCACAAGAGTAACGTAGGAAACATTCAAAGAGTGATCACTTTAGAGTGAATCTAACGTGATTGCAAATATGAAAAACTAAAATTATTTGTTTTGCAAGGGGGCAAGCCTCTCAGCATCCCACACACCTCCTTCTAATTATATATACTAACTCCAAGATCACACAGCAGCTGGGTAAGTGGAAATTCCCTTACTATGCTGCAACACAATCCTGTATTAAAGGCTGCCGGCAAAAACTCCATTGGAAAGAATGTTTGCTCATATAAACATTCACTTGTTTTTATAACAGAAAAAAAAATGTAAGTGTAACTATAGTAGACTCCCTCTTATCCGACCTTGCTGGGACAGGAACTTAGGCTGGATAAACCAATGGCTGTTTAATCAGAAAAAGCATATAAAATAGCCTTTATTGGGCATGACTAACATTAAAAAAGGATGTATATATGCTGCATGTAAACATTTATTAAACATTTATGTATTCAGTTGAAAAAAATCAGTAATTTTCATTTTTTTTATTTCAGTTCTTTTGAAGCAAAATCACACCACTTTGTCATAAAGATGAAGTGTTTTGTTGTTCTATATGTCTCAATGCAGTTTCAAGAGCTTTCTTTCCTTCCGAGTGACTTATTCTTTTGTAATTGTCATCTCCACTCATACCTTCTGAGTTCTCTTGTTCTTCTGCCATTTCTCCTTGAATAACTGCTTTAGTGATTTCATTGTTTGTTAGTACTTCATCCTCTAGAATGTTATCGCTTATAACCCACTGATTGATATCCTTTTCTTTCAAGTCTTTGAACTGAGATAATTATTTAAAATTATTAAGTAAAGCAATGTTGTCATGCTCTGTCAGATCTTCATGCAGATCGCAGTTTGCAGTTAACATTTTGACATCAGGCCATAGTTTTCTTCATGACTTCTCAAACGTTGATGACAGTATTTCATCAAAAGCGGATGCCAACATGTAAATCACATCCTTAATGTTCCATTTCTTCTTAGCAGTTCTCTCAAGAATTTCTAAAAGAAGTTTTCTTCTATAACTCCTTTTCAGACTATCACACCTTGATCCATAGGTTGCACCAAAGATGTTTTGCCAGGTTGGAAAAGCATCACTTTGATATCATCAGAAGATAGGTCAGTGGGATGCGTTGGAGCATTGTCAAGGACATGACCTTTAACGTTAATTATAAACATGGCAACTGAGCCTTAACATTTGGAACAAATTCAGCTGAAAACTATTCTTTAAATAAAAAAATAATCCATCCAAGTTGACCTCTAGGCTTTATAGTAAACTGATAAAGCTTTGAGATTTACCTTTTTAAATGCTCTGGGTTTGGCTGATTTACCTACAATGAAAAGGGGCAGTTTGTGACTCCCAGCAGTATTTGTACAAAGAGCCAAAGTGATTCTCTCTTATTTATTTTGAAAACGGTAGCGAATGTTTTTTGTGATGCTGCTAGCGTTTTTCATGGAAGAAGCTTAAAATTTAAGCCTGTTTATTCAATTTGTAGATTTGTTCAGGAGTAAGGTTTTCGTTTTGTAAAACATCTAAAAATTTCTGGGAAAATTCACTTGCAGCATTTTGATCTGCTGACAATTTCTTGCCACAAACACCTAACTAATTAATTCCATGGAACTTTTTCCATTGTGAAAGCCGTCCCTTGCTGGCTAAGAATTCTTCTCCACTGTTAACTTTCTTGTGCAACTGCATTGCCTTTTTCTTCAAAATCGGCCCGCTCAGAGGTGTTCCTCTTTGTCATTCCTGTATGCACCATATCCATAATGCATCATCAATAACTTCATTTTTTGGCTTTTTTATAGTGTACCTTCTTGAGAGCACCTTTTCCAATTGTATTTACTGAAATCTTGAAGGGATTTTCAGTTTCTCCCCCAATCATTCACCATACTTTTTTCGACATTCAGTTCAGTAAATACCTACTGTACAGGTCTCCATTATCAATACATTTGAATTTTTTCAGTTTCATTTCAATAGTTAACACTTTCCGTTTCCACTTGTTTGAGTTCATCATTTCACAGGCACAGATAACAACTACTAACTGAAGTGCAAGCTCGAGATCTTTCAGAACTATGATTACCAGTGCACTTATTTAACTTTACTTTCTGGACAAAGTGCTGTAATACGATGTCTTTGAGTGCAGTGCACTGTAACAGATAACAGGAAAGAACAACACTTCTGCCTCCTCTGGGTACTTCTTATCATTTATCTTAAAATGTTAAAATACTGAAACACATAGCTCTTAAGTGTCCGGAAAGACCGGAGTGTCCATTTGTATTCTAAAATGCAGTCCCAGCCCCGACTGCCAGATTTGGCTGCTTCTCATCCTGGTATTTGCAGTAAAGAGACCTCTGTTTGGCTGCAGACAATTCAGCCAATCACAGCGTCTCTTTACTGCACCTAGTGTGCATGCTACTTGTTGGCAGAACATGACATCACTTGTCTTTCTCTTTTTCCTGCCTGCTTAATATTTGGTGCCAGACCCAAGTTGCATTAGGTCAGGTTAGTCTGTAATTAACCAGCACAGGAAGGAAAACAGAAGCTGTCCATTCATCTTTTACATTTTGATGTTGCACTTTTGCAAAATGGCCCAGATATGCTCATCTGCACATTATTTTTTGCTTTGTCTCTGATTCTTGAGTTAAGAGGTTGAGTGGCTTGGGGACATGAAGCCAAGAATTTTGTCTTGTATTTCTGATCTGCTCTTCATAAAACTTGTTTTTTTTATTTTCTACCCCTTTTGCTTTGCAATTTTTATTTTGTATCTGGTCTCACTTTAACCTGGCATTTCAGAATGTCTCAGCTTATTGTTTTAATCTTAAAATGTAAAAATACTGAAACAAAAACGAACTTGCAATATATAAAATAAAAACTGCAAGTTCATTTTTGTTTCAATGTTTTAACATTTTAAGATTAAAACGATAAGCTGAGACGTTTTGAAATGCCAGGAGGGGCCGGTAGTGTTGTTCATCTCTGTTATATGCTGCTATGACTACAGCATAAATTTGATTCATGTCTTGATGAAAATATGGCCGGTTAAAGTGAGACCAAATAAGAGGGAGTCTACTGTATGTATATGTGTGTATATTATATGTGTATCATATATGTATGTGTATACATATACATATGCATATATATAGGATCATAGGAGGTTACTAGGCTATTGGCCCTGAGGCCCTTATAAGCCTAGCCAAGAGAGTTTAGCCCATGTTTAGACAAGTCAGCACCCGATGCCCCTGTCCAGCAGGGACACGGGGGGGTATCCCAGGGGTATATTTTCTGTTTCCTATCCAGTTATCCAGGTTGTGCTTAAAAAGGGGTAAGGAGATACTCTGCTTGACGTGGTGAGGGAGTCTATTCCATAGATGGGGGAGTCTCTGGGACACAAATCTGTCCCACCAACAAGTTCTGTTGATGTCACAGACCAGGTTGAGGCCGCGTGTGGAGCTTGACTTGCGGATATGCAGCAGTCCCATCAAGGTGGGGTCTGCAATTGTCTTGTATGCCAGACAGAGGTCATCTCTGTGGAGTCTGTATAAAACTGAGTAGGGGGATAGGGCTTTTAGCCTATCTGTGTATGGTAGATGTTTGAGACCCTGGATTCTCCTCGTGAGGAACCTCTGTGGTCTCTCCAGCTGCTGCATGTGCTTTGCGAGGTACATGCCGAAAGGGGTGTTGTACTCAATAATGGGCCTTATAAGGGAAGAATACAGGGATGTTATGACCTCCTTACCTCTGGATGAGATACCCTTACTTATGAGGTGGGCCATGTAGAAGGCTTTCCGTACAATGGAAGCAACATGGTGGTCGAAAGTCAGGTTGCTATCAACCTGGGTGCCCAAATCCCTCACGACTGATTGAGTGCTTAGGACATTATTAATGTGATAATTTGTGGAGATGTCACTCTACCCAAAGGAGATGATGATGCAGTTTTTGGTATTCAGCTTGAGGTCATGTTTCTGGCACCAGTCATTTGTCTGAGTGAGACCCTCTTGGAGGATGTCTACATCACTAGGGGAATTGATGACAGCACCTAGCTTGCAGTCATCTGCAAACGTGGTCAGCCATAGCCCACTGGTTTTGGCCTGCACCTCAGAAAAGTATATCCCAAATAACAGAGGCCCCAAAACCAAACCCTGGAGTATGCAGCTTGTTACGGGTCTACTGCTTGAGTTGGCTTCCCCTATTTTGACTAGGTGGGTTCTATCAGTGAGCCAGTTTGCTACCAATCTGGTAACATATGGATTGATGCCTAGTTGAGAGAGTTTATCTATTATGCCTGAGTGGGGAACAGTGTCAAAGGCTTTGGCCAGGTCAAGGTAGGCGGTGTGCACTGTCTTCCCCTCGTTCATGGCTTTGGTGTCTGTCTTAAAGAAGCTGACCAAATTTAGCAAACATGACCTCTGCTTGATGAAGCCAAACTGTGTGGGATGGAGTGTTTGGAGGTTGCTAACGTCCTTGTTAATGAGGTCCATGATAATCCATTCCATGGCCTTGCAGATCAGGCTAGTTAAGCTGATGGGTCTATAACTTCCCGGATTGGTGGATGCTCCACCTTTGTGTAAAGGGATGACAGTGGCTGTCCTCCACTCAGCTGGGAAGAAGCTGGTACTCAGGCTTTGGTTGAATAGAGCACCTAATGGTGCTGCAAGTTCCTGCCTGAGTTCATGTAGGATGCAACCTGGTACGTTATCGAGTCCCATGGAGGCTATATTTTTTGCCTTTGAGAGAGCAGTGATGACCTGTTCCTTAGATACAGGGGGAAGGGGACAGATACTGGGGATGTCCTGATTTACTGATGAGGGGGGGACAGAGGGGTGAAGTTTTCACTGAATCTGTCAGCCAGCGTTTACTATATCTACAGCATTTGTATATGTGATGTTCTTGACCACCAGTTCTGAACAGATCTGGGTGCTTCCTTTGAGGTTGTGGACATATGTAAAGAAGGCATTATGATTGTCTCTAGTAGATATGGCCAATTTGGACTCGAAGTTTGCTTTGGAGGATTTCACTAGTACTCTCATTTGCTTGTTCAGGCTAAGGAGACGTTGCTTCCAATTGGGAATCTGCTCCTTCTTGGTTTTGCACAGCAATTTTTTTCCTTTTGTTATAGAGTTTATTTATTGCAGATGTCCACCAGACAGGTTTCCTCTTCCTTGCAGGGGATGATTTAGTCCTGCTGGGTATTCCTGATTCCATGTATCTATATAAATGTTTGTATAGTGCTTTGGTGAAGTTTTGGATATTGGTACCAATTCTTACAGAGGGTGAGGGGGCTGTGAAGCTGTTTATACCATTCCTCAAGAGGCTGTAATCAGCTTTGAAGAAGTTTTATGATGACTTTGAAAGTGACTGCTTTATGGTCAGATCTTACCAGGCAGGATGATACTGTAGGGATGCTGCAGTGGTTACTCGTGTTGGTTAATACCAAGTCCAAGATATTATCACCTCTTGTGGGGGTATTGTCTAGCTGTTCCAAGGCATTTGCATTGACAAAATCGAGGAATCTCTGGGCATTTGTGTTCTGGCATGAGTAGTTTTTCTAGTCTATTTTTGGGAAGTTAAAATCACCCAGAATCAGGTTAAAGGACTGAATCTTGATAAATTCAAATAGGCCCAAATAGGCGGATAGGCATCTTGAATCAGATTTGGGGGGCAGTAGTTAGCTATGATTTGAATAGGGGTCTTATCAATGGTTAACTGCACTTGGAGTGTCTCCTGTGCATCATACTGTTTGACCAGCCTGGAGGTGTGTATGTCTTTAATGTATATTGAAACTCTACCTCCTTTGGCTTTACTGCCCACAGTTTGGGGTCTGAATGTATGATAGGATGAGTTACCAGGTAAGGCTGGGGTGCTCTCTGCAGCTTTGAACCAGGTTTCTGTGACTGCACAGATCTCAGTATTTTCCAGGGTTAAGAATGCTTGCAATGATTGCAGTTTCATGTTTAGACTCCTAGCGTTTAACAGCATGACCTTTAATTTGTGTTTTGTAGAAATTTTTATGTTGGTTTTATCAACCTCAGGACTTTTAGTAAAAAAGGCACTATGGGGGAGGCAAGACCCTTTGCCAGAAGCCTGAAGCCCAGGTGAGACAGATGCAGGCCATCTCTGGCAAAGCATCGTGGTTTGTTGATCATATCTTCCCAGGCTGTCAGGTACTGGATCCCCCTGGAATGACACCAGAAACTAAGTCAATTGTTAAAGTCAATCATTTTCTATTTGTATTGAGGCATCATTCTGGGTGACGGCAGAATTCTGCTTAAGGCTAGGGACATACCTGCCTGGGACAGCGCGCTCAATCATGTCTCTCTTCATATAGTCCAGAAAGGTGTATGTGTGTGTATATATATATGTGTTGAAAGCACTATTCTATTATGACAGGTTGAGATGATATAATTGTTACTACGTTATCTTAGCTATTGTATTTTTATGTTTAACATATATGCACCTTAGTTCAGGATATCTGTGATTAGTTTTTAGAGTAGGCACTGTTTCACGTGTTTTGTATAAAAATTTTTAGATATCAGATCCTGGTCATGATATGAAGCATAGCATGACTACAACATGATGACTGCTAGTAGATGTTTTACTTTTTATTTTCATATTTTTTATTTTCTACCTGTCAGGTGACTGATTTTATATATACATTGTATGTTTGATGAAGGATTTTATTATGTTTGTCAGATATTAGTTTTGAAAGACGTCTAGTTGTTTAATTTAGTTTTATGTGTGTGGCTGATGTTTATAGGATTAGTATCACTTTAAGGCAGAGTTTGTCTTAATTTAATAGGAAGTGAGGTTGAACAGGAAATGATGTATTTTAAAATTTGGTATATAATGCTGCATGGAGTTGATTTATTTGTAACGTCTGATGAAGCAGGGGTACCTGTGAAAGCGCTAACGTCACTAAAATTCTTCTTGAATATATCGTGCTCGATTTTGGAGTTTTACTGGCTTTGAGTCGTTTGGAGTGGAGTACTGGCTGTATCTTTCTGTTGGGTCTGCTTTGCTGATATATATATATATATATATATATATATATATATATATATATATATATATATATTTATGGTTCCCCTTTATAATCACGAAATACTGAAATCTCAAATTTCAGTATTTCGAGACCATAAAGGCAGAACCTTCAAATACCAAAACTTCACAATCCCGAAACTATAAATCCTGAACACACAGTATACACCACACCACACATAAACCACAACACCCACACTACAAAACAAGTAAACACACAAAAACAAAACACCACACATCCATATACCTACACTACACATTAGCAGGGGCAAGCCCCCCTGCACCCCCCATGGGGGGGCTGCACTCCCAACACACTTATATATACTAACTCCGAGATTGCACAAACAGTAAAAGACAGTGCACTCACACCCAGACATTCCACAGTCACACACAAACACACACACACACACACACACACACACACACACACACACACACACACACACACACACACACACACACACATCACACATACATCACACATAGACAAACACCAACACATCCAACAATTACACACTCATATGTTCAACCCACACATACAACTTGCAATCTCACATACACTCAAACTTCCACCCAAAACCTTTACAAAACACTCATTTACCTTAGATTCCACGTAAATCCATACACTATGCCAAACAACGTCCAAACCAAACAGTGCACATCACGTAACGTAAAGCCATAACTGAGAATTTGAAATATTCGAATTCCGATTATGCACTTTTGACATTTTAAAAATTTGCCTTTATGGTCTTGAAATACTGAAATTTGAGATTTCAGTATTTTGTGATTATAAAGGGGAATTATATATATATATATATATATATATATATATATATATATATATGGGTCTTGGACTAATGCAGGAACAGCCTTTTCACCAAATCTGAAATGGCCTGGCATACTTACGCGAAAGTGCTTTTCACCGAAGAAGCACTTTTGCGGAAGTATGCCTGGAGGTAGAGGGAGTTGTGGGGGAGTGACTGTTGCAGAGATCATACTACGGTGCGGTTAAGGGAATTTTTCCCTTTTCCCCACTGTAGTGCGATCTCGGAGTGAGAATAATAAAGTAGGGGGTTATGGAAGGCACAGCCCCCACATGGGGGGTGCAGGGGGGGCTTTCCCCCCTGCATAAACATTAATTTACTGTTTTTTTTTTATTTTATTTTAACACACTTTAGCGAAAATGCTTTTTCAGTGAAAAGCACTTTCGCTAAAGTGTGTTCGGTGATAATGGATTCGGACTTTTAATCTTTCGATCAAAAGTCCTAGATCCATATATATATATATATATATATATATATATATATATATATATATATATATTCACTTCATAACATTGAAATATCAAAATACTGAAACTCAAAACACTGAAACCAAAATACTGAAACTTCAAAATCTTGAAAACTCAAAATACTGAAAACACATATTATGTGTAAACTCAGTTTAAACAACATAAATCATAACAATTTGTACCAAATATATGCAGGGGCAAGCCCCTGCACTATAGTTCCCGACACTCCCTGCTAATTAAATATATCAACTCCAAGATTGCACATAGTGTAGTTAAGTGCAATCTTGGAGTAGATATATTTAATTAGCAGGGTGCAGGGGCTTGCCCTGCATTTATTTGGTAGAAATTGCTATGATTTATGTTGTTTAAGCTGAGTTTACGCATCATATGTGCTTTCAGTATTTTGAGTTTCAGTGTTTTGAGTATTCAGTATTTTGAGCTTTCAGTATTTTGGTCTTCAGTATTATGAAGTTTTGTCATTTTCAGTATTTTGAAGTTTCAGTGTTATGAAGTGAATCCATATATATATATATGTATACACACACACACACACAATATATATATATATATATATATATATATATATATATATATATATATAAAATTAGTATAACATATACATACTGAATAGCATATAACTTCTACCACTTCCATTAGTATTGTGGTATATTACTCAGAAATGCAAGTTAAAAAACGTTGAGTGACACAAAACTGACAGAAAAATAATAAGTATATTATTAAAGGCACTGTAAAAATATATAGATTTGACTAACTGATATTGCAACAATATACTTCACAAAGGCATTTATTTTATTTTTTTCTGAAAAGGGAGTTGTAACAAGTGAGTTTTTTTCTTAACACTGTTGGTGCCACTAGTATGTTGTTCATGTAGTCTGGTATCCCCCATACTAAATAGCTTCAAAATCGCTTGTGTCAGGTGAGATTCGGAAAATAGAACTAGAACTCAAAAATTAGGTACAATTATTCAGAAACTCATGGGAAGGGGTAAATTTAGTCTGCAAATAAGAATGTACCTCAAAAACAGGTATATTTTAAAATTCTGCTTCTTCCACAAGCAGATCTTTTGTGATGCAAGCAGTAAGTATGGAAGTAAACTAAACAATACATAAATTTCACCAATGGTTACTTGTAGGAACTAAGCAGGCACTCCGCACAAGCAGAGTAATTACTAGTTAATGACATGCCTCTCAAACTCTTAGCAGAAAAAAATAATTCTGGATAAAGCCAAAAATAATGGAGGGCAAAGGCCCCAAATCAGATTTTAAATATTAGCCTCACAAAAATTGATCGAATAACAGGATTTGCATTTTTCTGAAGCTATGAAGTCTGCAACTCAAATGTCTGCCATTATTTACTGACTAATGTCCTCAATGATTTGCCAGAAAACCAAAAAAGACCAAAACATGATGCAAAAAAGTATGAATATTTTGTGCAATTCTTGGCCATTGAGAGGTATGGTTAATGCTGTTTAAAGCATCCCACTTTTGCCAGTAATGATAAGGCACACTTAAAAACAGAGACAGACATTATAGGCACTTTCAGGTATTTTGTTTTAGCTTTATGGCTAGGATTAGAATTTTAGGAAAGGGTCGCACTTATGGTTTTGGGTTAGAGTATTAGGGTTATCATTAGGGTTAAGGTTAAGTTTAGGGTTAGGGTTAAAGTTATGGGGTTACAGTAAGAGCTTTAGATTCAGAAGAACTTATATTTCCTCGGGGAAGTATAATACTGAAACACACCACACTTTTTCCATTTCACAAAAAAATGACATAAATGATTAACTAATCTGACCCATTCAGAAAGACAAGCTACAAAAGTGAGTTGCACTGTACTTCTTTCTGCTAGTGTTTGAAATCATTCATTTTCTGATACTCACTTTATAGTATTCCACTTTGCAGTACAACCATAGCCTATCCTAGCAACTAACAAGTGCAATGTAGAAGGGGTGAATACTGGTTGAAAGTCAGTCACAGGACACATATTTTAGGCAGTGAAACATGGGGGGCAGTCCTGAAGTATTGTACTTCAAAGGACATGTTAAATCAAGGTTTTATCTCCCTGACTTTGTGGTAGGTTCGATATGTCTCAAAGAATCCATGGCATTTTCAGAAGAAGGTGGGAAACTGATTTTATTCAGTATTCACTTAAACACTTTGCACTCAAATTTCATGAGAATTAATTTCTATTTTTGTATTTTTGCACATACGTTGATCAAAAACATTGCACATTTCTTCATTTTTCCATTATAAATTATGAAGCATTGCTGTATTTCTCCCTATACATACCGTCCATAACATGAAAATTAAAATTCCATCATACTCTTGTAAATATTTTATATTAGTTATATGCTGCCCCCATGCTATTGTGTTCTCACCATTGTAAGTTACTTAATTAGTTAATAGGTAGTTAAGTAGTGTACCATTTTCAGATTCTGAGCATGGGTATAATAAATACAAGTATGATGTCCCTAAAGATAGTTTTGCTGAAGTTCATTATGAGGGTTTATCATAAATCTCTAGTTCATTCCTTCCTTTTTATTATCTTTCTCAGACCGTGTTTTATCTATCAGATCAATCCAAAAATGAAACCAAATAGTTAATTTCCTCCCATGAGGAAATAATTATATCAAGCCTTGCTGTCAATCAAAACGCATGATTCTCTCTCTGTTAATATTTAATGCTAACATTTCTAAATGATTTTCTATAATATTATTGACTGGTTCATCTTATTCTTGTTCCTTACTGCCAAGGTCTTATTATCTACATATAACAGTTTTTGTGGAAATGTACTCCATTCTCTGTTTCTCACTTTCTTTACTTCCTCTCCTTGTTTACCTCACTTACTGCTCAGTTAATGCATATTCAGAATAGGACTAGACTATATGAATTCTCCTGCCCTTCCTCCTATTCCTTTTCACCCATCCTCCTAAATAACCATTAATATGTATGTTTCCTATGGTTTTGAATATATGCTGATCCACTTTCTAACTTTCATAGAAAGTCTGCATAATTCCAGTATTCTTAATAAACTGTCATGCTCTAATTGGTCATGTGCTTTTCTGCAACTAACTTCCAATTTCCAGTATAAAGTTTCCCTTTCATTCTGCTATGTACAGACACCTTCACATACCACAGTATTTCGCTGGTATCTTTTTCCTATACTTAGGCCTCCTACCTATTTTTATTCCTCTGCCCACATCCCTATTCCCTTTTTAACTTCTTCATAACAACTTTACCAATATTCTGTAGCCTCCATTTAATAATAAGATTAACTCTCAGTTTTCTGATTTTACCCCTTCTTTCCCATATAATTTTAATAATCCTACTATATAAATTATCTTCCCATTACCCCCCTTTCTCATACCATTCATTTGCCACATGAAACATTTTCATTTGACAAGTATTTCATCTTCTTCTAAAACCTAAGCTCTCATTTGTCTTTTCTTATAATGATATCATCTTTAACATTTTGAAAAGTTCTACCTTACTTTCTCAATTGTGTTTCTATTTCTTATTCTCTTCTATCACGGCTTCACATCTCCTTTCAAGACCTTTTCCCGTAGACTTGCAAAGGTCAACAGTCTAAAAGATAAGGAAATCCATTTTGTTATTTCAATAATTTTCAATTCAGTTATTTTATACTTGCTGAACATTCAGACAAATGCCTCTTTTTACTGAAACAAGTTAAAAAAAGCAGTCAAATGCAGAATCAGTAAAATATTCTTCTAAGATAATGACATAATTTTTCTTCAAAACAAATTTAGTAAATACACATTTAAAAGCATTTCCAGACACAATAATGTTTCAAAACATAAACAACTTTTGAAATATAGTTTTACTGACTAAAGAAACATTTTATGGTAAAACCTTTGAAGTCTGAGTATCTTTTGATGCAGAGCACTCAAACAAATACTAAAACTAAAAAATAGCCACTACTCACTGACAGCAGGACACTCAAATACTAAAACTAAAAATAGCCACTACTCGCTGACCGCAGAACACTCAAACAAATACTAAAACTAAAAATAGCCACTACTCGCTGACCGAAGAGCACTCAAATACTAAAACTAAAAATAGCCACTACTTGCTGACTGCAGAATGCTCAAACAAATACTAAAACTAAAATACCCATGACTTGCTGACCATAGAACACTCAAACAAATACTAAAACTAAAAATAGCCACTACTCACTGACAGCAGAACACTCAAATACTAAAACTAAAAATAGCCACTACTCGTTGACCACAGAACACTCAAACAAATACTAAAACTAAAAATAGCCACTACTCGCTGACCACAGAACACTCAAACAAATACTAAAACTAAAAAAAAACATGACTTGCTGACCATAGAACACTCAAACAAATACTAAAACTAAAAATACCCACTACTCGCTGACCGCAGAACACTCAAGCAAATACTAAAACTAAAAATAGCCACTACTTGCCGATCGCAGAGCACTCAAACAAATATTAAAACTCAAATAGCCACTACTCGCTAACAGCAGAACACTCAAATACTAAAACTAAGAATAGCCACTACTTGCTGACCGCAGAACACTCAAATATTAAAACTAAAAATAGCCACTACTTGCTGACCGCAGAACACTCAACAAATATTGACTATTAAAAGTATTCCATTCTGCCATTCTTTGTGATATTTTATTATACTTAAGTATACTGCAGAGTCAGGTAAAACATGTGATAAATGTTATACATGAGAATAGATTAAATATATTATCTATTAATCTATAAACAGAATTCCTATGTGAGACTATGTAAATGACAAGGAGTCCCATATAATGTATTTTCTAAGTATCTGCAGATGGCATGGTAACCAGTTCTTCATTTCCAAAATATTTTCTTAGTACAACCAAAAATATAAAAATAAATCATGAGCAGAAGTAATAATTATAATGTCCCACCAAATAGTTTCTCACTTCAGTAGATAAACATGTTTCTTTAATGAATAAAAAACTATCTTCCCAAAAATTCATTTTGAATGACTTGTCAACCTGATGGCAAAAATAAAGACTATATTTAAGGGTCATTCTTAGTTAGACCACTGAATCTGCAAATTTCCATCAAATTAGCTGCCTTATTCAGTATATAGAAGTAGGCTTATTCAGAGAAAAATGACACTCCTCTATTTGCCATGGCCCATATATGAATATTGTAAAAAAATAATTCTGGTGTAGCCAATGTGCTGATCTTGTCCTTACCTGTAGGAACACAAGGCCTTAACTCTCTGGTAATTGTCACAGAGTGTTAAGACTGTGAGCTGTAGTTCCTGTGTTACAAAGTTTGATTCTCCCAGCTCCTTATTTGCCTAATGTGTGACCTTGAATAAATCATTTAAAAAGACAGTGCTTGGTGTCAAATGAAAGTTTGGGCTTGGCTCCTCATTCCTCAATAGTCACCTAGCTATTATTACGTAATTAGCTATGAACCTAAAAACCTATGACATCTTTGTCAATTGATATCTTATACTGCAACTCTATATCACCCTCTGTATTCATGGCAAGTAGAAATAATAAATTGCTTAACAGAGAACCTTGCCGGACCACTCTTGTTTCACTTACTAAGGGGGAGATACATAAATAAATCTTAGTATATCTCCTTCCTGAAAGATAATACCAGATCCATAAAATAGTCTCTGGCTGACCATATTCCTAGATTTTTTTAAGAAAGATATGATACTATTATGACTAACTGTGTCAAATGTCTTGGCCATATCTATAAATTACCCATCATAAATTCCATTATTATTATTATTATTTGCTGTATAGATCCACTGCACTAAATATATCTGTAGTTGTTTGGAAAGAATGACTCTTCCAGACTGCACACTGAAAGTCCGTCAGTAGTTTTTTTTATTTGTTTTCAATATGTTTGTTATGAAAGTTTTCTAATCTAGTTTATATAAAAGACAGCAAAGCTAACAGACGATAGTTTGTTCACTAATGTCTTCACCTCTTCTTAAAAGCTTGGCATAATCTTTGTGTATGTGTGTTTTTTTTATTCCCCTAGAAAATGTTTAGTCAAAATAGAAGTGTTAAAGATATATGTGATGGAACATGCTAGACAATTTAATCATAATTTAAAAATGCAAATCTACTCAGTTTGAGCCTGTCTTAAGCATTATTTCACTGCTTCTAATGGCAGTATAATCTTGATCCTCAATGAGTAAACTAAAACATATCGGGGTGTTTTCTCTTACATCACACTGAGAGTTGCATTAAATTATTTGCTAAATTTCAAGACCATGTCATATTTATCTCTTGTTAATTCTTGCATCACCTGCCAGTACACTATCTGATGAATGTTGTGTATTTTTAACCTAACAAATGATTATATACCTTCCACATACCTCAATAATCCGCTTGGCATTACATAAAATTTCTCTTGCAATATTCTTTTTCTTTTACAGTATATAAAAATATGAATTTTTAATCCTTTAAAATAAATCACAGTGTTCTTTGCTTTATTTTTCCAAAACTAATTATTTTATACTTACTAATTTATTAACCTCCTTATTAAACCATGGAGATCTGTCCTTTATCCATAATCCTTTTTTCTAAAGGGAGCAATAAGATCCATAACCTCAAAGATGTTACTTTTCAGGATTTCCCTTTTCTTATTTCATACCAAATGTCTGAATGTGACTGGCTGTGTGCTAACCCTAACCCTAACCCAACACTGTGCCTTAAAACAAACCTTCCTATATCACCTCCACTATTCAGACAAATTGGAAGCCAGTCTTATAGGGGAAGTTAGTATAAACATCGGGAAAGATGCTACTTTTCCTTTTTTGATGTCTCACTTGTTCAGTGTTTAAACTATTCTATGTTACATATCTTTCATCTTGATTTTGTCCGAACATTTTGTTTGACATTAAGTAAATTCAATCATACATAACAAAATCCACTTAATACCATATAAGTTTCTCAAATATGAAAATATGAACGTATAGATGTAAATATGAATAATAGCTGACAAACAGTGATTAATTTCTCTACTGCAGGACTTCCTAGACTAACATTCTTAGTGTAGGATTACCACCTGTCCCTCTTTGCGAGGGACAGTCCCACTTTGGGCAGTTGTGTCCTGAGAAAAAAAGTAGAAAATAGCAGATGTCCTGAGATTTTAAGACAAAATATATGTCTTAAATTTTCTTTAATATTTGCATAAAACAGTTATTTTGTATCTGAAACACATAAATATTGTAGGAAATAGAATGTCGTTGTCTTTCAGCTTTTTCCCGGTTAGGGGTCGCCACAGCGGAATTCTGGTCTGCTAATGATTGGCAGTAGATTTTCATGAACGCCGAGGTGCCAGCTTGACGTTCAATCTTCAACGAAGGCACGCCCATTTACACATGTCTTTCAAATCCCCACCCAATCGCGGGGAGGACATGCAGACTCCACACAGATGGCACTCCCCGCACTCCAGTCGAGAATCAAGCGGGAGAACCTCTTGCTGTGAGGTAACAACGCTACCACTGCACCACCGTGGCAGTACATTGTAGGAAATAGAATAAGCAACTCAAATGCTATAAAATAAGCTTTTATTTTGCCAAAAAACTGAAGTTCTGTTTTTTTCACTGGCCGTGGGTAAGTTTTGTCCTGCAAAATCTCACATTTCTACAAAAATGTCCCACTTTGGGCATTTGAAAAGGTGGCAACCCTATCTTAGTGTTGTTTTGTTAGTTATTCCTTGCCCTTCCTAATACGACTTATTATTAGCTGGTAAGTCACTCAGTTAAAGAAGCCATATAAAAAAAAGTCTGGATACTATAAGGAGCTATAGGAGCTAAAATGGAAGCTTACAAAATGCCAGTATGGTCTTGAATGAGACAGTGCACAGAATTATTTCCTATCTCCCCACTAATGACCTAGCTAAAACCAGGAAACTCGCTCATGCCAACAGTCATTGATGAACACTGCAGAAAGTATAGGAGAATGCAGTGTTTTTACCACATGCAGATATTGCTTCTATACTGCTAAAAATGTAGTAATTTCAACAGGTATAAAAAAAATCATTCTATAATCAAATATTATGAGACACACAATGAATATAGCATCATTGCTAAAAGGAAAATAATGGAATAGAATTATACTAATCGACTTTTAACAACAAAAATAGTTAAAAATAGTCAATCCCAAACTTTAACAACACCAAAATACTGTTTACTAAACTAACAATTAATCCAAAGAAACATCTGAACATAGTGGGAGCCTACATCTCACTTGGGAACAATCTGACAAATCTAGAACACATCCTAAGTTGGGCAGCAATGTCCCTCCTTCAGGAAACAATTAAAATGGGTGAATTAATGTGGACTGTCTCTCCTGCAACTCTCAAAATCCTCCTGACTACATTAACCTACACAGTTTCTCGCAAACAATCCAAACTTGTACTCGAGTAGACAAAACATCAAACAAACATTCAATCAATGTCTGGATCCTTACAAACAGGCCAAATGTACCCCTACACTCTGGCTGTCTCCCAGCCAGCCTCAGTGACCATATTCCAACTTAACAGTCTCCAACCCTGAAAAAATCCACATAAACTACCACCTACCACCAAATCCGAGATAAGAAAAAAATTATCCCCCAAGACTTCATAACTAGTTTAAAAAATGCAACTGGGCACCACTCAAGGATTTCCATTTAGATACCACAGTTGAATACTTTAGCTCAGCCTTCCTTGATATCCTAAACATCTCAGCCCCCCTAGAACAATAAGGATAAAATCCAATTATGCCCCCTGGCTAACCAAAGAAACAAGATCTCTGTTAAAAACTACAGATAAGGCCTGGGAGAAATGTCTCAATGACAACACTACAACTAACAAACAAACATATCTAGAACTATGAAATAAAGCTAAAAAACATATTATGCAGGACAAAATAAATTACTACAGCAGTGTCCAATCAAAAAAATCAAAGAAACCTACAAAAATTCTGGACTACCATCAAAACAATCCTACAACCAGGACAAGCCAGTACTTCCTCCCCAATACTCATCATTACTAAAGACAGCATAGCCTCACAATTTAATAGATACTTCACTGAATCCATACTAGCTCTCACAAACAATAATTGTTCTTCCCATACCCAGACTCACATAGTACCCACACTAAATCTCAATAACTTATCTTTCTAACCTGTCCCAATAAACACCATCATTAAATATCTCAAAAGGCTTAAACCTGCTACACTTGCTGCTGACTATCTACCTGCTGAATATCTAAAAATAGCTGCAGAAGCGATATTCTATCCAGTATCCATATTAATAAATCGATCCATTTCAGAACAAGAAGTTCCTAAAATTTGGAAAGTATTACATATCATCCCACTACATAAAGGTAGAAACAGAATTATCAAATTACCAGCCAAGAGTTAGTATCACCATTATCAAAAATACTTGAGAGGTGCATTCATTCACAAATATTGAACTAATAACCAGCAATCTTCCATCTAATACTCAGCATGGTTTCCATCCTAATCATAGCATTACGGCCATCCTTGTTAACTTTAGTAAGATTATTAACCACCATCGCAATGATGGCAATTTAGTTTCCTCCATCTTTCTTGATCTGTCCAAAGCTTTTGATACATCTCCCATTCTAAACTACTAACTACACTCAGCTATTCTGCTCTTACTGGGTTCCAGCAGTATCTAACTGGATGCCAGCAAGCTGTAAAATGGTAACTAAATCTCTCTTCATTACTGCCTGTAACCTTGGGAGTTCCACATGGATTTATTCTGGACCCTCTCCTTTTTGTTATCTTTACTAACAATCTTCATACTGCCACCCCACTTGCCTTCGTAGTTCAATATGCGGATGATTCCACCATGATTTGTGCTGCCCAACACTAAAAAAAACCAAAAATCATCCAGCAGTCATGTAATGCTGTGGAATCTTGGCTAAACAATACACGACCTATACTTAACCCTACCAAAACAAAACTCATGCTCTTCTATCCAGCTAGAGCTGCAGACACCCACCCTCCTTTCAATATCTCATCATTAAACCACACAGTTACTTCTCCAGTTTCCCCCAAAAAAATTGCTTGGAGTGGGCAATGACCATAATATAAAATTCAACATACACATATCACAGACTATAAAAATTTCACAAAAAACTAGGAACCTTGTACAGAAATCAACACTTTCTAAATAAATCTTCAAAGGCCACTATAGCAAGAACCCATCTTATCTCTATGCTACTATACACTTCACAAATTCTTACAAACATTAAGAAATCTGACCTAGCAAAACTCGAAACTTGCTCTAATAAAATTTCAAAGTTTGCCACAGTAACAAATGTCATATCTCATCATTGTTTGGCTTAAAAATAACTGTCTCTAACTACCAAATCTACTTGCTTATAATCAACTCACCTTTGCCCATCGAATACTAAATCAGCCAGAAAAAAATACCAGCGCTTCAAAATCTACTAAGACACTACTCCAATAACAGGGTATTATGTTCCAGTAACAAAAATGTCCTATATATATCCACACCTAATAAAGCAGGTGGTGTTTCCCTTTACTCCAACTGCATAACCAATACTTGGAATTCCCTGCCATTAAATATCAGAACAACTACTAACACTTCCAACTTAAAAAAAAAAATTCTCAAATCAGAATCATGGACCTGCTCTTGCACAAACCCTTGTTAGGAAATACATTTCTTGAGGCAGCTAAAGGAACCACAACCTGTCATTTTGTATTTGAATAGTATACCCCTACTAAGAATATATATACTTAACTTGCCTGTTTTCTACTTACAATCACATTACTGCTATTATTTGTATCCTAGCTAGACTATACGATTGTATCAGTGAAATGTATAGTATGTATTTTCATTTTGTACTTGTATCTGAGATTGAATCAATATTTGTATCTATACATTGTATATGTATCTTACAGTTACTTTTAATTGTGGAGCTTTTCTTCCCAGGCCTCTGCTGAAAAAGGAAATTTTGTCCAATCTGACTTTTCCAGTAAACAAATGTAAAATAAAAGAAATAAAATATGGTTACTGATGTCAAAATGTATATATACATGTTTTAGTAATGCTTATTTGTTTTAGGTATGTTGTTAATCAGAGACATATTTTTAACTCATCACTTAGCTACAAAGGGCTGCTAAACGGGTACATGTGAGCATAGGCTTCAGACGTCTGATTAGAGCTTCTTGTACCACCTTTAACTTCACTGTTATACTCTCTTTGTCCTCTTTATTTGTTTTTCAAAACCCCATTTACTGTTACACTCTTATTTTTAATGTAAGAAATAGAGAAGTGTCCTACTCGTTTTCTTTAACTAATTGCATTAGTCTCTTTTCGTTGCATTAGGCTTTGTCTTTGTTAAACAATCACATTCTTGTAAACCTTTTTTAACAACACTATCCCTATATTCTTTCACTTTCTTCCATTTAAGAGATATCCATCATGCTAACAGAATTATTAGCATTTTATAAACTCTTACTTAATCATGCTTCAAACTAGCTATACACTCTTTAATCCCCTCTTGTGCCATCTCATCTCCACATACACTGTCTATACCCAACACAGCACATCTTCATTATAACTGCAGCTAGTATGCACTATCATAACCTTATAATTAAAAAAATATCTAAAGTGCAGTAAAAATAAGCCAAGCAGTCCCTATTTTTCTAAACATCAAATCTATTTCTGTACACAAAGGGGCCCTCTTCGTTGTATTTCTACTCACTTAAATTCACAAATTTATATTCTTCTAAAATTTTCCAACCTACTGTTATACCCAAATCTTCCAATCTTTCCCTTTCTTCTCTAGCAATATCAAATTACAATTAAAGTCTCTTACCCACAATTAAACTTATTTTTAAACAACTTTATTGAATTATCACTTGTGACATAGGCAAACTTACATTTATATAAAAGTAATCAAACCATATTAACAAGTTTACATTTACAAACATTATACATCACATATATTGCTTTATACCATATAATCAAAGCAACATTACATATATTGTTGAACTCCTTCCTACTCTTAAATCTCATTTGTCCTTCAAAACTTTTTCTGTATGTATTATTCCCACAGTTTCCATTTTTATGTAATCTACTCCTACCCTTTTCTAAAGATCCCCCTTCCTGTTCTTTTATCTCTGTCACAATATCCACTGATTCAAGTATAGCTGGTTTAGACTTTGATTTCCATTTTCTAGTAACTGCTTTTTTAGCATCCTCCAGAATTAAACTTAATGAGGCCTTACTAAATCTAGGCAATTCAGATCCTGTATCCCAGAAGGAAAATATTTTCCTTCGTTACACTTATTTGCTTGCTGGGTTTCCCCATTGCACCTCCATATTTGAGGTCTACCTGAGGAAAAAAATCTTTGCAGTCTGCTGGGCTATAAACGTATGCATGCAAATACTTTCAGGCAAAAATCCTAAATCTTCTAAAATTTGTTGCATATTTGTGAGCCATACATATGTCATCCCATCATTTCTTTGTGAATTGCATATCTAATCTCTCTTCCCAATCTTTTCTCTACTCCTCTGATTGATTCCTGTAGTTATTGTACAGTATTTTATATGCCCTACAAATTATTCCCTTTTAACAGCAGATTTCGTTATAGATTCAGTTAATATCTCAACCAGTGCAGGTCTTTCACCTAGGATTTCCCTATTAAGTTCTCTTTGTCTATACTCTGATATCGATTCCTGACAAGGAAGGTAATCACTCACTTGAATTCCAAATGTCTTATTGGCCTCTTCCCATTGTATTACCTTTCCCTCTGTAATTATTTGTCCCAAATACGTTGGTTCTTTTGCAGCTTGCTTCAGTAAATTCCAGACCCCTCTTTCCTATTCTCTGTACCACTAATTGCTGTTATCTCTAACATCAGAATCTCCTTTCTCCATTCTCATGTTGGCTTATTTATTAGTACACATTCTGCTACTTTATGAATATAATATTCTGTATCATTGTTGTTATTCTCCTTAAGGATCTGTGTCCAAATTCCTACTCTTTCTTTATTTCATGAATTACCCCCTGCACCATCATCATCCTTTTCCACTTTGAATTGTGGCTTTCTGCTTGTGTTATGCATAAGAGTCTTAACTGTGTATCTCTAAAATATCCCTTCAAATCAGAAAACACTAAACCTCCTTCTTATATCAGAATTTTCGGCCCCAAAACTTGGACTGAACCACAAAAGGAGGGGGAGTATCCATATTCATCAAAGATACCCACACCTCCAGGTTAGTGGCACTGCACGAAGCATCGTAGACCATCCATGTGCAACTAACAGTGGGCAAAACTGTCTTTCAGTTTGTAGCCTGCTACAGACCACCCTCCCAAACACAGGAACCCCACTCAGCTTTCCTGAGAACACTGGAAAATATGAAGGTCTCTCCAAACACCATCATATTGGGTGACTTCAACTACCCAAACATAGACTGGGAGCACTACTCAAGCCCCAACACCCTCGCCCAACGGTTCCTAGAATTTAGAAACTCAAATGCTATGGAACAACTGGTCACCACTCCCACAAGAAGGGAAAACATACTGGACCTGATCATCACCACCATGGGGACTCTATGTTCCATACCAGAGGTATATCCCTCATTGGTAAGATATGACCATAAATTAATCTCCCTGGACATCCATATCCCGTCCCCACCCCCAGCCAAGGAAACCACGGTGAAGAACTTCTCAAAAGCAAACTTCACACTTCTCAAAACCGAGGTGGAATCCTTCAAAGCCCCCGGGCCAGTGGAAAATACAGCCCAAACTGCAGAATCCTTTACAAAAGCATTCTATGGGCACCTACAGGAATGCATGGATCGTGCTATCCCAAATAAAACCAAGACTCACTTCTCCAAAGGCAGGAGACCTGTCTGGTGGACCCCAGCCATAAATATGCTATACAACAGAAGGAGGAAGCTACTACATGATAGAGCAAAATCCCAAAAAGGGAAGGCATCTCTGATCAGTACTAGCAAGAAACTACGATCCCTCATAAAATCATCTAAGGCCAGCTTCGAAAGAAAAATTGCACAAGATGCTAAAGATAATCACAAGGCTTTCTTTAGTTATGTCAGGAACCTGGGTGGCAACTCCCAGATATGCTCTGAGTTAGTGCAAAATGACAAAAAGTACACTGAACCCACAGACATTGCCAACATCCTGGCAGACAGGTTCAGTGCAAACTTCTCCCCCTCTTCCCCCCCAAAAGGGCAAATGTCTATCCCAACAGAGTGTAGCCTCCCTGACATCACAGATGCACAGGTGAGAGCTGCCCTCTCCAAAGCAAAAAACACAGCATCAATGGGACCAGACGGTGTCCCGGGCTGCGTCTTACATGAGCTCCAAGAAGAACTGAACCCTCACATAAAGTCACTGTTCAGTCTCAGCCTTACTACAGGATATGTACCCAAGGAATGGCATACACCAACAGTGGTCCCACTCCACAAAGGTGGTGTCACAACGGACCCCGGAAACTATTGCCCTATAAGCCTGACTAGCCTGGTCTGCAAAGCTATGGAGCGTATCATCATGGAACTCTTAAACAAAGACATTGGGAACCTCCAAACACTGGATCCTACCCAATTCGGCTTTGTTAAGGGCAGATCTTACCTTCTGAACTTGGTCGACTTCTTTGAAACAGTCACCAAGGCCATAGATGAAGGGAAGGTAGTCCACACAGCCTGCCTGGACCTCGCAAAAGCCTTTGACACAATACCCCACTCGGGCATCATAAATAAGCTCACCAGCTTAAATATCAACCCCTATGTCACAAGATGGGTTGCAAACTAGCTCAGGGATAGAACCCACATGGTCAGAATTGCAGGTGCCATGTCAGACTCTAAACCAGTTACAAGTGGCGTCCCACAAGGCTCAGTCCTGGGACCTCTCTTGTTCGGTATATATTTCTCTGAGGTACAGGCTAACACGGGAGGACTATGGCTGACCAAGTTCACAGATGACTGCAAACTGGATGCCATAATCGACTCGCCGACTGACACAAGCATCCTCCAAAAGGGTCTCACAGAGACGGATAACTGGTGCCAGAGCCATGGCCTAAAGCTAAATGCCAAAAAGTGCATAGTCATCCCCTTTGGGAAAAACAAAGTGCCCACAAATTACCACATAGGTGGTAATCCATTAAGTATGGAATAAGTAATTAGGGATTTGGGGACCCAAGTAGATAGCAATCTCTCCTTTGACAATCACATTGCCAAAGTGGTTAGAAAGACCTTCTATATATCCCACCTTATCACGAAAGGTTTCACATCTAGATCAAGAGAGGTCATTGTGCCCCTCTACTCATCACTCATCAGGCCCATAATTGAATGCAATGCCCCATTTGTGATGTACATTACCTGACACCTGTAGCAACTGGAAAGACCCCAAAAGTACCTCACCAAGAGGATCAAGGGACTCAAACAGATGCCCTACACAGTTAGGCTAAAGAAACTCTAGCTCTACTCAGTTGCTTACCGCCTACTCAGAGGCAATCTGTGCCTGACGTATAAAGCCATGTCCAAACCAGAATTAATGGACATGCTCCACCTCAGGAAATCCAAATCCCTTAGAGCTACACGCTCCAGGGACTTAAACCTCAGCACAGAAATAAATAGGACATGCTGGAGGGACAGATTCATATCCCAGAGGCTCCCCTCACTCTGGAACAAAATCCCAATCCATGTTAGGCAGAGCCCCTCAATGACCCTCTTCAAGAGAAATCTTGACGAGTGGATGGGAGATCGTAGGTTTACCCCTGGGATCTCTTCTGTGTCCCTACTAGACAGAGGCACAGTAAACTAACCTTAAAAGGGCTATCTTCTGTGACCTACTATACAGAGGCACAGTCAACTAATCTAAAAGGGTGGCGAAAGTCAAACACACTCTGGCTAGGCTTATAAATGCCCTAGGGCAGATAGCCTAGTATCAACCTATGACCCTATGAACCTATAAGAATTAATTTATCCCACTTGACTCTTGCCCTCTTCCCCTCCCAGATAAAATTATTCATCTCTTTATTAATTACCATCCACAACTTCTCCTCTGGTTGATAAAAATGAGCCTGACTTGTGTATAAAATCAAAGGGACTAAAGCATTTTTACGGCTTTATTTTGCTATCCACATCCATAAGCAAGAGCTTCCAGTTTCTCAGTTTTTGTATTATCTTTTGTTTAGTCTCTTCCCATATATCTTTAGCTGTCATAAAAGAATCTTTTTAAATCCATACTCATAAATACTTCATTTTATCATGTTTCCACAAATATGAGTATTGCTGAACCAATTCATGTGTGGATACATAGTTTACAGATATAGCCTTTGTTCATTAATTTTATATCCTGAAAAAAAAAATGGAACTGCCTCATGATGTTCTACAACACTAAGATATCCTTTTCTGGTTCCATCAGGTGAAAATAATGTCATCTGCAAATAAAGCCATCTTTTCTTGAACACAATACCAATTATATCCTTGAATTTATGAGTCCTTATTTTCTTTGCCAAAGGTTCTAAATGTAACACAAATAACAAAGGGAAAAGAGGACACCTCTGCCTGGTTCCTCTGTTCAGACACAGTTTATCAGAGAGGAACCCTCCCACTTGGATTTTTGCTGCTGATCCCTCATATATACTTTTAATTAACCTTATTGTTGCATCAGGGCATACAAATGCTTCCATTACCCAACTCATAAAATTCCAGCTTACTCTGTTGAATGTTTTTTCTGCATCAAGATCCATCAATATCAGTGGTATTTTCTTATATTCTGCTTTTGTCTGGAGTATCATTCTTCTATTAATGCTGTCAAGTGTTTGCCTCCCCTCCAGACAACAGCAATGATCCATATCTATCAATTGAGGCATCACCTTTGCAGTTTCTTTAGCCATTATAGACATAAACACTTTATAATAATTTTTAAACAAGAAACATCTTTATTAAATTATCACTTAGGCAATCATGCCTTTATATAAATGAAAACAAACCATATTGACATAATTTTAGTTGCAAACATTATACATCACTTATAATTTATATATTCACTGTCAGTCAAACATTACATATCTCATTCAAATCCTGCCTACCTTTAAACCTCATTCCTTGTCTTCATGTATTGTTACCACAAGTCCCATTTTTTTACATAATTTGCTCCTACCTTTTTCAAACGATCCCATTTCCAGTTATTTTATCTCTGTTACTATATTCATTACTTCTAGTACAGTTGCTTTAGATTTTGACTTCCATTTTCTAGGAATTGCTTTTTTGGCAGCCACCATAATTAGACTCAGCAAGGCCTTACTATGTCTTGATAATTCCGATTCTGTATCATAGCACAAAAAATAATTTCCTTAGTCATACCAATTTGCTCACACAGAGTAGTCTGCAGGGAATTTGAAAAGTCTGCCAACTCATTACACTCTCAGAAAGTATATTCCCAACTATTTATTTATTTTTTTACATTTGTTAACTAGGTTAGTCCGACTGGGCCAGAGAGCCCTTTTTCAGTGGAGAAGGAGGAGAAAAGCTCCAGGAATATAATTAAAAAATAAGAAAAACCTAACAATTCAAGTTGTAAGATACTTAACAGTACAAAAGCAGACATAAATATGCAATATAAATATATATAAGGCAAAGTTACAGTATATTGAGAATGCAGTAGTAATATGGTTGAGAAATTTGGTTAATATTAAGTTATTTACAAGGAACATAGCAATGCCTAAAATAAAAAAAAAATTAAATGTAACATCATGTCATAGTACAACAAAGATGCTTTTAATAGCATAGGTACTAACTGCAGAGAGAGTAATATATGTAGACGGATTAGGTAGATACCAGGCAGATATGTTAACAGAGAGAAGAAAAATTCATTAGGTAATTTCCTGACAGGTATAGATCCATCCATGCATGCAATAACCTCTTTCTTCCCTATCATACCGCCAATATTTGCTATCTACGTGAGGAAAAATTTTTTGGAGTCTACATGGGGTATAAAAATACCTATGTAAACACTTCCAAGCAAAGATCCTAAATCTTCAAGATTTTGTTGCATATTTGGAAGACATGCATATATCCCCCCATTGTTTCTATGTGCATTGCTTATCCAATCTCTCTTCCCAATCCTTTCTAACCTACTGTAATTGATTCCTATGGTTATCATGCAATATTTTATAAGTTCTACTAATTATTCCTTTGTATTAGCAGCTTCTGTTCTAGATTCTACTAAAAACTCTACCAGTGCTGGTCTTTCACTTGGCATACCCCTATTGCTTTCTCATTGCTTATACTCCGATATCAATCCTTGATGGGGAAGGCAATCTCTAGTTTACAGTCCAAATAAATTCTTGGCCTCTTTTCATTCTTTTACATTTCCCTCTCTAATTATTTGCTCCCAATACCTTTGGTTCTTTTGCCAGTTTTCTCCAATAAATTCCAGCCCTTTCTTGGCTATTTTCAGTATCCCTGATTGCAGTCATCCCTAGTGGCAGAACCCCCTTTCTCCATTTCCATGTTGGCTTAGTTCTTAGAATACTTTCTTCTTTCTGCTACTTTATGAATATAATATTCTGTATGATTATTGTTATTCTACTTAAAGATCTGCATCCAAAATCCCAGTCTCGCCTTATTTCTTGAGCTTCCCCCTGTTTCATCATCATCCCTTTCCACTTTGAATTTATATTTTCTTTTTGTGCTATGTATAGGAGTCTTATCTGTGTAGCTCTAAAATACCCCTTCAAATCGGGTAATCCCAGACTGTCTTGTTAAATTGGAAGAATCAGCTTATTCCACTTGGCTCTTGCCATCTTCGCCTTCCAGATAAAATCATCCAGCTCTTTATTAATTGTTATACACAACTTCTCCTCTGGTTAATAAAAATATGCCTGACCTGTGTATAAAACTAAATGGGCTAAAAGCATTTTAATTGCTTGTATCTTGCTAGCCATATCCATAAAACATAGCCCCCGGGATTCATGAAGCTTGTGCCAGGCACAGGCGTAGCATAGGCGGTATAATGCCAAATATGGCCGCCGAGCGATTCAGGTACAATCCAATTCCACGTGCACTACCAGTGTACACCAGATCTGCGCAGCTCTCGGCTCAGGTATGCTAATCACCCCATGCGCAGTACTGCAGCATGCAAATGAAGGTACATAGTGATTCATGAAGTGGTGTAGGCATAGCGTAAGCCTACAGAAATGTAAACCAAAAAAAATGGTTTACATTTTATCAGACAGAATATCGGAGCCATGAAAGCGGACCAGACTCATGTATTGCAAAGTTAACATATGCCAATGGCTAAATATACAGCCAACGGCATAAGAAAAGATGCACAACACATAAAAAATAACATTTAATGTCATGGCCACAGTAACGCAAAGTACAACCGCAGGGCATGTGTTAGCAAATGGGAACACAAGGAAAATATATACAAATGTCATAAAATTGCAATGTAACACAAATCATGATTTCACCATAATAGTCAATGGTATGCATGCTACACCACAACCAAGCTGCAAGGGTTGCTAAGTGTCTGTGACAGTGTTCAGCGTGGTAACTATGAATTAGTAGTCAATGCCATGCAAATGAGGCAAGTAATAGTGAATCGCAAACGTCCCGCCGGCCTAAGGATGTACCATACGGCACAGCGCTACAACACCGAGGAGTGGTCTGGAGGTATACATGACATCAGCAGTGGGGTGTGCCACCGTAGCTGTAAGCACATTAGAGCAATGCAAATCTGGGCTGCCCATTGCTAAGCAAAGCTGCAGGATAGGGGTGTGGATGTAGGTATAGCTTTGCTTAGCTGAGAGCACACATGGTGACCGAAAGCGCATGTGTACGTGGATGAAAACGTGCCTGAAACCCGGTAAGCAGACGCATGTGCCGCGCACCACAGCTCAAACAAGAAGTTTAGGGGAAGACAATAAGGAAATGCCACAGTAGGGTAATTGGAGTACAACTGAGCAATTAACACCTGTTAACTCACAGTGGGCCATTGACGGCAGCTAACAAGGCTGCTAGCAGCAACCTGCAGAACAGGATAGGGGAGGTGTCGGATTGCAAAGAAAAGAGAACTGTAACCGCAGAGCAAAGCAAACCTGCAGTAGATCAGCTATAGAACACATTTCAAGACAATCCTGGTTTGGGAAAGTACAAAACAAGAAAGCAGGCTACTGGATGCATGCCAGACAATGGGAGGGGAATTGTTAAGAAAAGTTAAGGCAAGGGCAAGAGGTGATCCATGGCAGCTAAATGTAATTCAACACCAAAGGCACCACAATAGCAGTACCTGTGGTAAAACACATAAGATACCCTGCAGCTCCGATTGCACATACACACCCTATGACATCATCAGTGTTCAAAGCACAATAGTATAAAGTGTGAAGGCACCTCACACACACTTGTGTATTCCCAAACACTGCACCATCGGTGTAAACAGACAGGGAACTATTACAATGTACTTGTTGGGAGCTGCCATAGCTGTGATTCATCACCATGTGTTGGAGACTGAAGGTGTTGTGGAGGATGATGCTGACAACTACCTCAGGCCCCGGAGGAAGAGAAGAGTGTTCAGACCAAGGGTAACCTACCAGGGGCTACATGATCTGGAGATAGTAGAGCATTACAGGGTGAACAGGGACATCATACAGCAAATAATTGAGCTGTGCCGGCCACGCCTGAGATCCAGAAACAACAGAGGGGTACCCATCCCAGTGGACATGAAGGTATGTGTAAGCTTGAGAATACTAGCCACAGGTACCTTTCAAAGTACAACTGGAGATATCATGGGGATCTCACAGGCATCATCATCCAGGGTACTCCATCAGTTCCTGGATGCTATGTTACCACATGCCAATGAGCATATATACTTCCCCCAAACTCAGGAGGAGTTGGCCAGCAATGTGTGTCTCTTCCACCAGGTGGCACACTACCTGGAGGTACTGGGTGCAATAGACTGCACGCACATACATATCAAGTCACCACCCGGTGAGCATGGTAGGCACTACATAAACCGCAAGGGATACCACTCCATCAACTGCCAGGTCATGTGCAATGCCCAGGGCATTATCACGGATGTGTGAGCTGGCGGCCCTGGAAGCTACCATGACTCACACATCTGGCATGCCTCACAGCTGTATCAGGTATTTGTCAGGGGGGACATCCCATATGGTCACCTTGTGGGGGATGCTGGCTATGCACTGGAGCCGTTGATGGTGACTCCCATCAGAAATGCACACACACCCATGCAAGAACGCCATAATGAGGCACACGCACAAGCCAGAATCATCATAGAGTGTGTGTTTGGGATGCTGAAATCATGGTTCCATTGCTTGGACATATCTGGTGGAGCCTTGCAGTACTCTCCAGGCATGTGTGCCCACATCTTTATAGTATGTGCCATGCTACATAATATGATCCTGCGGAAACAGCTGCAGCAGGGACATAATGGTGAAGGCCCTCACAGCCCATCGCAATTGCCAAGGCCATCACAGGCACAGAGGCATTCAGACCACGAACACCCTATGCCAGCCCCAGTAGGCAGACGGAGGAGTGCCCAATATGCCCACGTCTTGGCAAAGAGGGCACGTATAGCACATACACTGACAGTGTAGGCCCCTATGGACTGACACACTTCTCCACCTGCACACACAGTAAAATGGATGGCACACACACACAACCACCTGTAAATTGTAATGTATAGGTGACCTATTGTGTGAATCCTACAGAGGCAGCCCTCAACTATTACACACACAACAACTATTGGAACAAGAAAAGTCAACACCTGAACAGTAAACGAAGCTAACAGCATATGTTGATACTGTATGTATAGGTTCCTAGGTACATCGGTAGGTACATGCCCGATTGTCAGAGGCCATTCATCAGCCTAGGCAAAATGTGTCTGCTGTCGCCACCCCACTGATTAACTAACCGTCCCTCTGTGGAGCAGAGCCAATTGCGGGATCCATGTCTGCAACCACTGTTCCCCACCTACTCTGCATGGATTCCCTGGTGTGTTAATGAGGGGCTCCATATAATGTAATCAGGGATGTAGTGCCAAAGCATGGGGAGTACCCATGACAGGTATCTGCCACCCCAGCATTCTCCAGTTATAGTTGTGTCAAGGTGTAGCCCATTACAGTGTGTGGCTCACTGTGACATAGATTCCCAATGCTGGAGCACATCCATTAAACATCACTTGGACATACCATTAATAGGTCTCATCCATATGTAAACTAACTGAGTTGCACATTTGATTGCAGTATAAAGGAACAGCCATAGTATAGTCCACATACAAAACACCATAACACTTGTACAAATCCTGGATGACCAAGTCGTAAAGCCACTGACTGTGTTGTGCATGTTCCTGGTTCCAAGTCCTGCAAGGTCCGTTACGTAATCCCAATGGCACGAATAATGGATGTTGGATGCAGGTCATTAGAGCACGTTTAAGCACATGTTAGCAGGTTTATGTGGCGGCAAGTGACGGTAAGCGTCATTTAAACATGACTACATGGATATGCGCAAAACAGGTCTAAGCTTTGCTGAATTTCGTGCAGATCACGGTCAAAGATGTCCAGAACAGATGAAAACAGCATTATTCACCCTTGTACTAATAGTGCCTGCTCTCAGAGGTAAAATGACCACTGCCAGGAGTAGAACACGCAACCATGAACACAATCACCTACCACTAAGCTACCCGAGATGTACCAGCGACAGGTGTGTATTGTGACAGGTTACACAAAAGGACGGAGTTCAGGAAACAGTATACACTGCCATGTACCGAACGAAAGGTGTGTTCTCTCTCTCTCTCTATATATATATATATATATATATATATATATATATATAAAATAGGGATAGAAAGGGTGATAGAGAGATATACATATATCTGCTAATATATAGATAGGTTAACGACATGTACACAACCATGGAGGTACAAATAAATAGGATACTGCCAACTACTGAATGCTTTACATACCGACACGCGTAATCACAAGGCTTAAAGAGCAAAAGACCACAGTACCGGAACACTAGAACCGCGAGTACTATTATCACAATGTTAAGGGACATTTAGTTACTGCTGCTGGTGCTGCGGTCAAGGTGTGTTCTCTCTCTCTCTCTCTCTCTATATATATATATATATATATATATATATATAAAATAGGGATAGAAAGGGTGATAGAGAGATATACATATATCTGCTAATATATAGATAGGTTAACGACATGTACACAACCATGGAGGTACAAATAAATAGGATACTGCCAACTACTGAATGCTTTACATACCGACACGCGTAATCACAAGGCTTAAAGAGCAAAAGACCACAGTACCGGAACACTAAAACCGCGAGTACTATTATCACAATGTTAAGGGACATTTAATTACTGCTGCTGGTGCTGCGGTCCAGGTAGGTACTGTGTTTAAGTGTGTTTCTGATTGCTGTAATGTGTGTAAGTGTGTGTTGAGAGTGCGGTGTGTGTTTCCGTGGAACTGTAATATGTGTGTGTGTGTGTGTGTGTGTGTGTGTGTGTGTGTGTGTGTGTGTGTGTGTGTGTGTGTGTGTGTGAGTGTTTGCATCGTGTGTCTGTTCGTGCTAACTCGGAGGTAGATTATTACAGTAGGTGTGGTCATAGCTGGCCTTAGGCATACGGTTACCACCTGTCCTACTTTGAGAGGGACAGTCCCTCTTTGGCCAGTTGTGTTCTGACAAAAAATATTAAAAAGGGCAAATGTCCTGAGATTGTAGGACATAATTATGTCCCATATATTATGTAATAGTTGCATTAAATAGTTATTCCTGTATTTAAATATGTAAATGTTACAAGAAACATAATAAGCAACTAAAGTGCTACAAGAATAAGGTTTTATTTATGACAAAAGTAAGTTGTATCTTTTGTACTGACCGTGGGTATGTGTCGGCCTCTAAACCCCGATGTGTGTCCTGCAAATGTCCCACTATGGCCATTTGAAAAGGTGGCAACCCAAGCCAAAGAGGTTCAGTCATCAACACAACTGCAATGAGTGCAAATATCTGTGACAGAAATACACGAGTCAGCTTTCATTTAGCAACATTTCATTACATACCGATGTATTTCCGGAGGGATTGAAGGATCAACATCACCTGCATGCTATATAGGAACCAATTAACAATGGCTTAATGAATAAGCCTGCAATAACCATAGTATTAGTCTACTAAATGATAGGTCTTCAATTAGGGAAGGAGCCCCCACACACATATGGAATATGTATAAATGCAGTCCTCACAAACCTTTATCTGCTATGTACACCCACCTACATCTCCCCCACACCTGAAACAATTGCAATACAGACTGTAATAACATCACAAACATCCACTCACTCAATGACATCTGCAGAAGTGTTAACATACCTTGTGAGAGACACACTTGTAATGGCGCCATGTGAAATCATTGCTGTTGCACAATGGAACAGATGCCGATGTTACAGGTTTTGTTTGCAATAGTCTCGTATCAGACGGTTGAGATAACAGCTACACTGACATGTAGAACTACATACTCTAGCCATCACACACAATCCATGGGGGACATGAATTCAAAATGTCTGTGTCTCTACATATAGCAGTTGCAATTCATCACAACAAAAAACACATCCAGGCCGTCTCCCTCGAAGGTAGGGCAAACAGGCAACAACTGGTGGACCGATCAACAAGGTAGTTTAATAATAAGCTACCAGAGAAGCATGGAGGCTCACAAACATACCGGTTTCGGCCCAAAAATAAATATGGCCTTCTTCAGTGTATTAATACACTGAAGAAGGCCATATTTATTTTTGGGCCGAAACCGGTATGTTTGTGAGCCTCCATGCTTCTCTGGTAGCTTATTATTAAACTACCTTGTTGATCGGTCCACCAGTTGCTGGCTTTTTTCTTCATTTTGAACTTTCCATTTGCCATGCAACACCTTACGTGCAGGGGACATTATTGAACAAACAGGCAACGCCCAAGTGGAGTATTCAATTATACCCCACTGTTGCCATGTAATTGGCTAATGGACTAGCTGCACAGTTGATGTGCATGTAATAATTTACTCCAGAACACCAACTGGTGGCAGGATACCACATGTTACAGGTATCTACATATAAAATGATGGCTTGCCATACATTCAAACCGTATGCTCATACCATAGAACCGTTTAAACAGGAAAGGAGTAACACAGATATTTTCGTAAACTCGGACCACTAAGAAGGTATGTAGAACACTCAGTATGTTAGTGTATGTAGTGCCTGTTTTATATTAATGAAAGTGTACGCAATGCATACAGTGGGAAAAGGTATTATGTAGTGATGTCTTGTTGAGCATAGTAACATTTATAGAAATTGTGTGTACTGCTGTGGGCCACAAGGTAAACACCTCATGCATCACAAGGGATGCCACATAAGGGCTTTAAACATAATTCCAATCCAGCCGCTGTCAGTGGTAGGGTTTGTCCAACAAGTACGTGCCATAACAGGGGATAGTATATGTTGATATACTGTAACAGTAGGCATATGTATGGGTGTATAACGAGAATAACATGCCTAAGGTGGTCCTGCTGTGCAATTATGCTTTGCGTTATGGGATATTCTTTCAAAAATGTGAAATGTACAGTATTGTAGGTAGATATGTCAAATATTTTACATAGCATTACTGTTATATTATGCAAACATAAGGTATGTCTATTGGCATGTACAATACACAATAACAGGATACATATGGCTTGTAGTCACCAGACAGTGTAACAGCATGATAGCTAATTGAAATGGAAGAGCTACTCAATTATCCATGCAGAAAGGATATGTAATAGCTTCATAGGTTCATAGTTAGGTACTATGCTGTCTGACCAAGTCCATTTGTAAGCCCAACTACAGTGTTTTTACTGGCGGCACCTCCCTAGGTTAGTGTCCTGTGCCTGTGAACAGCAGAGACATTTGTTTCCTGCACCTGTGTACAGTACAGCCACTGCAGAGATCCCTGGTGTACATGTCTGTCTCCCATCCACCCATCGAGGTATCTCATGAAGAGTGCTAGTGAGGGTCCCTGCCTGATGTACATAGGAATCATGTTCCAAAGCATGGTGAGTGTCCGGTTCAGGAATGTATCCCTCCAGCACGTCCTACTCATCATTGCATTTGGGTACATATCCCAGAGCATGTTGCTCTCCGTGGCTTTTGCTTATGTTGCTTATGTGGGGCATATCCATCAATATTGTTGTGGACATGGGCCTTGCATGTTCAGCAGAGGTCACCTCTGAGTATGCAGTATGCAAATGAGTACAGTTGGGGGTTTCTGTAGTGTTGCTGCATACGTAATCCTCGGAGGTCAGTAATCCTGTTGGTGTGTTAATGTTGTGGTATTTAAAGCCGTTGCTGTTCCGTAAGGTACACCCCAAATGGGGTGTTGTACCCTTGGACGTGTTTCATAAGTCAGGAGTATAGAGGTACAATGGCTGCCTTTGTTCCGGCTACAAACCCATTACAGATTAGGGTGGCCACGTAGAAGGATATCCATGCCACCTTGGCAATATGGTCATCAAAAGAGTGGGTGCTATCTACGTGTGTACTAAGATCCCTTATAATGTCTTATGTATGTAGGGGACTGCCACCTATGTGATAGTCAGTGAATGATTGGTATAATCCAAAGGGGATGTCTATGCACCTTGTGGCATGCAGCTTGAGGCCATGTTATCGACACCAGGTATCCGTCACAGTGACACCCTTATGGAGGGTGTCTGTATCAGCTGGTGAATCAATCATGGCTCCTAGTTTGCAGTCATCTGGAAACCTATTCAGGGAAAGTCTTTCTGAGCTGGCCTGTACTTCAGGGAAGCATATACCGAACATGAGGGGCCCTATGACTGAGGACTGGGGTACACCAATTGTAACTGATGTACAGTAGGAACTATGGTATGCTACCCTCACTGTGTGTGTCCTGTCCTTGAGCCACTTTGCATAACATCTCGAGATGTAGGGGTCGATGTGCAGGTGGATGTGTATATTGACAATACCAGAATGGGGAATGGTGTTGAAAGCCAATGAGAGAACAAGGTAGGCTGTGTGGACCTCCTTACCATCATCTACTACCTTGGTAACTGTCTCAAAGGACTCCACCAGGTGTAGGAGCCATGGTCTGGCCCTAACAAATCCAACCTGGGTGGTATCAAATGTTTGGAGGCCACCAATGTCTCTGTGAATGACTTCCATGATGATGTGCTCCATAGTCTTGCAGAACAGTCTAGTCAGGCATATAGGGCAATTGTTCCTCTGGTCCATTGTGGCACCACCTTTGTGGAGTGGGATGACTGTTGCTGTGCACCATTCAGGGGCCACAATGCCTGATACAAGGCTATTAGTGAATTTGGTGCCCAAGTGGGGAGCCATGTCGTTCTGAGGTTTGTGTAAATCGCAGCCTGGGATGTTGGACAGTCACATGGAGTCTATGTTCCAGGCTTTAGAGAGTGTATGTTTGAACTGCGTAGTTGTGACCGCAGGGACTCTGCATTGTTCCTGTATAGATTTGGGCCCTTTAGGGTGTGAGAGGGGTGTAAAGTTAGCATTGAACCTATCTGCCAGGATGTTGGCAATATCAGTCGGTTCTGTAATGTTCCTGCCTAACTGTTGTATGTCAGAGCAGATGTGGGTATTGCCATTGAGAGTAGTGACATACCTCCATAACGCTTTGTGGTAGTCCTTGGAATGTGTCGCAGTAATGTTCACGTAGCTAGCTTTGGGGGATGTGATAAGGGATCTCAGATTCCTACTGAGGCTGACCAGGGAGCTACCCCACCCATGGGATTGTACTATAATTTGCAACAGTCTCCTCCTTCTGTTGTACATTATGTCCATGGCAGTGGACCCCCAGAGTGGCGTCTGTTATCTGGTGGGTACCATCATGGCTCTGTTTGGGATAGTATGATCCATGCAGTCGTGTAAGTGCTAATGAAGTGCAGTTGTGTATGTTTCAGCATTTGTAACTATGTTGTCCATCTGCACGGGTCTCATGACGTTTACGACTGCTGTCATAAGAAGCCTGAAATTGGCTTTGTAGAAATATTGTACTGTGTTTTCCATGAAGGGTGTGATGCCGGGATGTGGATAACAAGTGTGATTAGCATACGTTTGGAACTGACCAACGAGGGGATAACCCCAGGTGTGGAACACCAGTTACACATGTTGGTAATGTCCAGGTCCAGGATATTGTTGGCCTTGGTGGTGGTGTGTATAGGTTGATCCAGCTGATTGGAGGTTATGAATCCCAGAAAGTGTTGGCCTAATGTGTCGGTACATGAGTAGGTACCCCAGTTAAGTGTGGGGTAGTGTCAGTCTCACATCAGTAGTTCCTGTTTGAACCCTACTTTCCAGTACACCAAGAAATGAGGGCCGTTAACTGTGGGGTATGGTGTGGAATCTGTAGCAAGCTACAATTTGTATGGCAGTTCTGGCCACAGTTAGTTACACTTGGATTACCTCTGATGCATTGTGCTAAGCAACCAGCCTGGAGGTGTGTACATCCTTGTGAAATATGGACACATCTCCGCTGTGGGTGTTCTGGTCCTGGTTACATGACTGAAAGGTGTGGTCTGTGTAATAGCCTGTCAGTGCAGGGGTGCTCTCCGGAGCCTAGAAGCAAGTCTCAGTCACTGCAGAGATATCGAAGTGGTCTATTATAAGGAGTGCCTCGGCTGAGTGCATTTGAGATGAAGATGTCAAGCACTGAGTAACATTACCCTCAGGTTTTGCTTGCCTGTTCCTGTTCTGGTGGTGAATATGTTATTTGAAATGTGCCTAACACAGGCAGTATAGGAGCAGCAAGAGTCTTAGATGTTATCCATAATCCCAGGGCCAACAGGTGCAGGTCATCTGTGCCAAAACATCGTGTTTTGTCAACCATATCATTTAAAGCAGACAGATACTGGATACCCTTGGAATGACACCAGAAGCATAGGCAACTGTTGAAGTGAATAATTGAGTCGTTGTACTGTGGTATCAGTCTGGACGAATGCAGAATGCTTCTCAGGGCTTGGGCAATACCTGCCTGGGCTACAAGATCAGAGAGCTATTGCATGTCCCTGTACATGTAGTCCAGGAAGTTACATCTCAGGGCATTCACACTAACATGGAGAATGACAGACATATTGTACCTGTTGAGGAGTGACCTGAGTGCATAGGTTATGTTGCGGATCCTGTTACCCGACAGCCAGATCAAAGTGACTATCGCCTTGTGTAGCCTGCTGAGTGGGACATCAGTGTGACCGCCTACAGAGTCACCTATGACTAGTGTGTTGGGTATGTTATAACACCCTATTGGCTGTAGTTGATGGGCACACATGAGTCTGTGGGTTATAAGTAATTGGTGTTGTGTTTGGTGATGGGGGCTGCCTCTGTTGCCTACACAGAGTAGTATGGAGAGGCTCTGCAAATGTTGTAGTCTTACTATGTGTGGCCTGTGGTGGTGGAGATCTAGTGAGACTGTTTGATGAGTGGGGTGTGGTGCAAACGTTTAACATCCCCACATGATTGTCAGGTTCAGTCTGGGTTGGAGAGAGCATTACCTCCAGCATGGCTACATATGTGCATCTCCCACAGGCTGTAGTGTCGTATGTTAGGAGGTGAGCATTGACTGTGTACATGAGACAATTGCTATATTGCCTCATGTTGCCCATATTCATCATATAGACAGGCAATAACACTGGTAATTGACACTTGGACATGCCTGTATATTCAACCATTTCTCACAAGATATGTGAGGTAAGTGTGTACAACAGCTGTTGTACTGTAGGCAAGCTGGAAATGTAAGGACAAACAGTGTTTACCTGTAGGAAATGAGTAGGATTGAGTGCTATAGTAATTAGTAGCTCATGAAGTGCTTACATGTTCTGTAAGTGCTGAGCATGAATAAGCAATACAGATAGGGTGTTGGATAACATAAACTCACTGCCCCCCCAACAGGTACACAATCACATATCCATGAACACTACAGAGCCCCTGTGACTATAACTATGATGGTACAAGGTGCACTCAGGCTGCATGTGACCTGTCCACATCTCTGGTCGTATAATACACACATGGCAAAACAGTTTGCTCTACCCATACACTTCCATGTAAAACATAGGTTCATGTCAGTCTGTGAAAACACTGAATGGAGCACACCAACAGTTATCACAACCCACAAAGTGGAGACGCCACTCATAATGGGAGGCACTGCACTATTACCCTGCTGAGTATGGTCTGAAAGTCCATGAACCTTAATCAACGTAGATGTTGTTAGCAGTACAGATGTAGATGACAGTAGGGATGAATTCACACTGCATAGCATACCTGTGACAGGTCATAGGACATCATCACCCATACTGTGTTCCACCTACACTCAGTATACTAGATGTACCTTTGTATGTCACAGGAGTGTTCTACCAGTGGCCTGTTGACAGAAGCAACACTACAAAAGGTGTCTGAGTGACATGTGCATATCACACCAGTGGCAGCTACAGTAAAACAGGGTTAATGTTTTGTACTCCCCCTTCATTGTAGCCCATACCACACAGACAAATGGGAGGCATCTGCGTATGTAAGTATGTGAATGGCCATGACCTAGGAGCAATAGCTGACTCAGTGTTGTGGACAACATACAGAATGGGCTTTGTGGGTGAGGTGCGTGACATATGTGCACAATCTGACAGCTGCTTATTGCATTGTCACCACTAGGTTAATAACCCTGTACCCATTAAGTACCACCTAGGCAATGGTCAACATTATGGACACTGTGTGTAAGGGATGGTGCTGTGCAGTTTACCTCCCTGAGCTAGTGATGTCACCAGGCCTATTAGGTAGTCATAAGAGGCAAACCAAGTCATGACAGGGTGCCATCCATGAGCATGGAGATCATTGGACAGCCATACTCAGCACTCAAGTGACCAATATCAGATCACATATCACCTTTAAGGGGTATTGGCCATGCTTGGATGGGCAACACCAGCCTTCACAATCCTCATCTCCACTATGCAGCATGCTGCCTACCCTGCATAAAGACATGTGCAACACTGTGATGTTGGACATGCTACATGTACATATCCTGATCTGAAAGACATACGTCATGGACAGCCACCTTCCTAGTGCAAGGATCACCACATGCTGGACAGATCCCATACATTTTACATACTCCTGCTTTACCATGCCACCCTGTCCAGCAAAGCTGCACATGTCATCTCTGTCAGACATGGTGCGATGACCGCATGGTAGATGTATCATTAACTGTCTGGATCAGTAATGTGGCACTGATTCACCTGTCAATGGGAACATGGCTGTTGGATACAGCTAGAAAACCTTACATCCTATGCCCATAGATGACCCAGGGCATACACACTACTACATGACCTTGGCCGTACATGCTATAGTTGATAACCATCCCTGCGAATACCATCCAGCTAGCCATTGTCCCATGTGCATCACATGTGCAACACAGGCGATACGTGGTAGGATGTTGAACTGCTGTACAGTGCCGTGTACATGTATATGGCAAAACACATGCATGTAAAGGTTTCTGTGCACATGTCTGCATTGTCACTGCTCATGTCCGTTAAGGCAGTGTATGTGATGATATGTGACATATACACAACATCAAGGTCAACAGCATTAATGTGGACACATCTAGGCATGTGCTGATAGGTAAGAACACCAGTACAGGCAAACAGACATGCCCACATTAAGACAGCATTCACAATGAGTATGAGCAATGTAATGAGGTGACACACATATATGGTGATAATATCCAATCCCCATCAGGTGTTATATGTGTGTGACACAAACATGTCAGTCATGTCAGTGTCATTATGGTTTGCAAAGACAACTGTTCATATGTACTAAATGTAATACCCATGTATGTGCAGCTGTATCTCTGTGCATCTCTGAGATGCTGTGACCTGTCTCCATCATTATGTCTTCTAGATAATGCCTCGATCACGACTGCCAGCATATAGCTGCTTGGAGGATGATGCCCTCATACCATACCTCCAGGATAACTATGAGGCATTGTTCAGCCATGTGCTACAGCATGCCCAGCAGCTTGATGATCTGTGGCAGGAACTTCGCAGGAGGGTTAATGATGTGGGTGGCCATAACTGCACCTGCCAGAAAGTGCGCAGACACTGCACGGACCTGATCCGACATGCAAAACAGAGTGCCAATGCAATCGCCAGGGAACAAGGTAGAACAGGTGGTGAGCCACCAACCCAGCCCCCACTCACACCTACCAAGGAGCTACTGGCCAGCCTTGGGACCCCATCAGAACAGCATCCACAAACTCTAGCTGCAATCTTGGAGGTGGGTGTCTCCCAACCACAGAGCCTGGAGTTGCCTGGTAAGTCACTACTGCACATATAACTATTATATCCCATTTAGTTGCATGTGTCACTGTACAATATGTAATGTAACATCATATGTAAGGTATGTTTACACACATGCCACATACTATAGTATGCTACCGTGTGTTAACATGCACAGTGCACCCTGTAGCTGTCATACAGTCATGGATAATGATCAAACTGCTGTGTCACCCCTATACAGGTACCTCTGGCATGCCGCAGAGACAGCAGGCCATTGCAGGTGAGACATTTATCAGTATCAGGCATGTGAATGCACAGACCTATTCACCATGTGGCCAGTTAACACATGTATACATAATGTATGGACCAGTCACGATATATAGGTTGCAACTTTCATCAATCACACTGGCTATCCATGTGCAATATATACAGCTAAATGAAACACCGACATGAAACCACAGTAACTGTCATTGCTAGATGTGTGGACAGCTGTGCATACAATGGTGGAGGTGTTGTTCAATGTAAGAATATGTACTATACATCAGAACAACACGTGGGGTACGCAAAGAGTACTACACAGTGAGCTGGGATATGGGCAGCCCACAGGATTCACCATTGTGGAATATGCCCCTGCAATGAGTGCAGACATTGTGATGTGCCATCTGACATGTCCCAGACATGTAGTGGTCTGGCTGCAACATTGTCTCACTATCCAATAAAACATACCCCACATACCAAACATACAACCCTTTGTCTGCATAACCCTGTGGACAGTGGAGTATCTGACATCTATGGGTGTATGTCATATGGGACAACACAGACATGTGAGATAGATGGCCATCAGAAACATTTGGCCAACACATGTTCACACATGGCCATAGACATGTAGCAACACACAGTAGATGTGATGTGTATGTGTGTACACAATGTTGCACATTGTCTACACATGGTCCAACTATAGCCTTTGTTGAATGGTTATATAGTAGATGTGGAACACTGGACATCCTAACAGCCTGTGTACAGCTTGTGGAGGTGTCACTTAATTCGACCACAAAAGATGTGTTGAACATCATGACTGTGTCACAGCATGACAGTAGTCACCTGTACAGCTTCCACATACATACACAGACACCACATCAGGCCACAGATACAGTACATTTCCCTTGCTGCTGTTGGACATCACTGTCAGCTGTGCACCTCGTGTGTGTGGTACATAAATATCATGTGGGACATGGTGTATTGACAAGTCTGCCATGTGTGGACATGGTTGCCAGCCAGCTAAGAAATGTTAGCAGTTGTGCAGGGGTGTCATCCATATGTCTTCCGGTGACCTGTCACACATGACACAGCATGGTTTAGTGTGTATACACCTCAGCAACGTTGGTCACAATCCACAGTATTTATGTATTGTGTATACACGCAGTCATGGCTATGCACTGTGTGTGTATTCCACACTGTATAGCAATAGAGATGCCTCATGATTCCATGCAATGGCATTGTGTCTGTACTTCAAACTGTATAGCAATATAGATGCCTCATACTACCCTTCAATGGTCATGCACATCTGCTAAAAGTGCATTCTATCTGTAGGGCATACAGACAACACTGCAATGTGACACCATTACACTGCTGTACATGTGTCAGGACACCATTGTGTCAAACATGTATGCATGTCAATGCACATGTCAACAGATTACATGTCATACTACATGTTAATGTCAAGGACATATGCCTCACATCAGCCATGTGTACTGTTAACCTGTGCTGGCCCACATGGTGTATCACAGGGATGCATGCTTACTACCATAATTGTGTGAAATGCATGGCTTCTGCTATGACACATGCTTGCTGTTGTGTACAACCCAGGGATGTATGCTAACTACCACTATTAATGTCTGAGCTGCATGCCGTCTGCTGTATCACATGCATGCTGCATGCCTTCTGTCAAATCACATGCATGGTCTGTGTGTGTGTGTGTGTGTGTGTGTGTGTGTGTGTGTGTGTGTGTGTGTGTGTGTGTGTGCCTGTGTGCGTGTGTCTCTATTGTAATGTAGAGTCTTTGTTTGCCTTCACAGGTGATGTAGGTGCATTACCCTCCTGTGGTCCATCTGATGTTAGTGTCCCCACATACTCTAGCAGTGCTGAACATATGCTTGAGGCACAAGGCAGGGCTGTCAGGGGCTGAATCTGTGCCATTGGTTGCCATCCCACCTATATCCCCCTCTTCCCCACACACAGTTCTCATGCCAACACATACCCCATCACTAGTGGCCATAGAGGAAGGACAGTTAGCGTGTGTTAGCTTGGAACAGGAACATGTGGTGGCTACAGAAGGTGTGTCTTCACACCATGATGTCAGTGAAATGACTGCAGATGTGCCACACAGGCATTTGGCCACTGCTGCTCGTAGGAGGACCTCTGGCCTACATGCACCTGCAGGACAGAATGCAGCAGCTGGTGTCACCAGATGCATGCTTCAGACTGTAATGGCGGCACAGGCATGTGCTGAATGGCAGAACAGAGAAGGGCAGAGGCTTTAGAGGGCTGCTATCCGTTCTTTAAACAACAACATCCAGGCATTGGCAAATGCTCAACAGCAGATTGCTGACGTTTTGGACAGGCAATTGGGTAACATGGTTGGAATCCTTGACCGTGGCATGGCAATCCGTGAGCATGAGCTGTCTGTGCTGGAACATCTGGTAGGAGTGAGGCGTAGGCCACGTGGATGTAGGCCAGCTACACCACCTGGTGCAGGTCTACGTGAACGAGCTACCTCACATGCCCGCTCCCATAGTGCTGTTAGCAGCAGCAGTGCAGCTGGTGCTGCGCTGTCCACACCAGGACACAGCAGGCCATGTGGACGTGGCCCTGGATGGTCCCAGTGGGGACACAGTTCCAGTGGACATGTGTCATCGGACAGTACCCAATCTGTACCTCTGCCTGGTAGTGCCTGTGCAACCCCTGGCAGGCACAGGTCACATGGCCGTGGCTGGACACAGTGAGCTGTAAATCCTGGTCTGTACAATCTGGAGCTGTCAATAGTACCCCTGTGTAGGCCAGACACATGGTAGAACTGTGTGCACACATACACGCACACACCAGAAACATCTGTAGGGCACCGCAACACCCACATGCATAACAACCACACATGTCCAATTAGATCACAGGCCCTAAGCCACACACATGATGTCATCCACTGGTGCAGCCTAGGCCCCTGGCAAACATTGTCACCCTGTGCATATGATGATGCCTGTGCCGCATCCCTGTCATCCACACCATCGGTGCAGGGACATGCTCATATGGTCTGATGCACAGAGTGAACAGAATAGTGAGATAAGTGTATATTACAATTGTTGTGTACTGTTGACATGCAGCAGACATACCATGCAGTACAGGTTTAGAATGCATTGTTTTATGTTCACAGTATGTGTCCTGGTAACAACAGTAACAGCATGTTGGTAATGATGCCCTGCTTCCCTCCTTAAGGTCTAATTGCGTGTGCCATTACGTAACAGTGTTTGCAGTTAGAATGCATTGTTTTATGTTCACAGTATGTGTCTTGGTAACAACAGTAACAGCATGTTGGTAATGATGCCCTGCTTCCCTCCTTAAGGTGCATGTGCCATTAAGTACCAGTGTTTGCAGTTTCCCATGTGTAAATGTGGAGTACTCACAGGCATGTATGGCAATACCAGCATGCTATACGTAGTCTCAACCTCACTGTTAGAAAGGCTGACATTCCAAAGATGTCTACACATCTACTGATCCAGGAGCATGTGAGCTGTGTACTAGGCTACAGTGGCTAGAGACGTGACATCCATAACGGGTGACATCACAGGTACAGTTACATGGTGCAGGGGGTTTACACAGCAGTCTAGCTGATGTCAAGGGTAGAGGCCAGTTGATAGCATGAGGCCTCACTGTGTAGTAGTAATACACTTTCACATTGCAGGATGAGAACACACACAGACATACACAGACACACACAGTAACACGCCCACACTCACGGGGTCAACGACACTATAACACACACTTGATAATGTTGAAGTGAGGACCCCTGCCTATGTGGTAATCACCATTACAGTACTGTGCACCCACATGACGTGACACAGAGAATGAACATGTACAGGTAGTCAGTAATGCCTAAGACCAACGGCATCAATAGGGTAGTAGATTGCATCACCTTGAGGGGCTAGGGGCCCTATCTGTTCTCTATGGTAGCATACATCCTCACTCCATGCACCAGACAGCCATACATACACACACACACACACACACACACACACACACACACACACACACACACACACACACACACACTAGAGTCCACAAATCTCATGCACATACAGATAGCTAATGTGTGTGATACAAACACAACCTCTGCCTATGTCTTGCTTTCTACACTGCAGTATGTACAGATCTCTACAACAGTGTACATGGGTGTGTAACAATTGGGATGTATTCCCCACCATATGTGGCATATATGGTCACACAAGCAGACACACATGGCAGTACTGTGAATCAAACACCTGCTATCTTATGATACGTCTGACAAACATGCAGCAGTATTGCCCGCATTACAATGTGTACCGACGCTACCTTCAGCAATTGTGCTGTTATATGCACACAGGAGGACTTAAGTGTTACAGGTGTCAAGTGATTTACAGTCAGTGACACCCTGACCGCTGTCTAGGTTGTATGTCTTCACCTTCAATTAACAGAAACATAGCTTACTGTTTGCACATGTTATGGTAGGATGGCTTGTGACACAGCTGTGAGCTGTCTTCAGCAAACATCCATCTGCAAATGTGGCCCACCACTTTATGTACACACATCTATCCATACCTGATGTACATCTTACCATACTGTCAGTATTTCACCATATACAGGTGTCAGTGATGGGGCTGCATTGCAACTACATGTTGTAGTAAGACACAGATGAACTGCAAACATCAGCTACTGCACATGCATGGTAGCTGAATGCACACCACTACATGTACATGTGTGTAGGTCCTACATTCCTGTCATGTAGCCATGCTTGTATGCATTGCAATTGGTGGACATGTGTGATGACATACATGACACATGGACTGTTGTATGATATGATAGTTGTCATGGGTAACCAGTACAGAGGGAATGTTAACTCAGTCAACATTGCTACCATATGTACTGTTAGCATTCAACAGCCATGGGCCTACCATCCATGTGCATGCGTGTAATTGCTGTAGCCACGTGTTTGCACAAAGGACAGCAAAAGCTATGCTATGTACATATGTGTTTTGTGTGTGTGTGTGTGTGTGTGTGTGTGGCATGTACATATCCACGGCAGTTGCATGTATGTCATATCCAAACATGAGTGTGTTTTCTGGTGTACAGCAACAGTTATCTGTTACAGCTGTATAAGACCCAGGGCCCCTGTTATGTGTACATCTGACCTGGTTATGAACAGTGGTATCATTGCATTGCATAACACATGATGGAACCCTGTCAGTACATGAGTAGTCTGCACAGTTGCTGTAGAGCTAGGTACAGTCCACTGGTCATGAGTAACATGGTGTTGTACTAATGTATGGATGTGTGTTGCTGGTCCAAGGACATGGTGATGTCTGAGGGCTACATACTAGAATGTGGCATTTACCACTGTGATCTGTACCTGACACATCTGTGATGGCTTTTGAGAGTGTACTGGTCAGTACATGTGAGTGGCCTTCATGTACGTGGGGACACTAACACCTGGAGCAGTCCGTAACGGTCTTATGTCTGTATCTGAGGTATACGGTGGTAGTGTTATTGTGAACAAATTAACCTTATGCCAGGTGTTCCTCACTGCACAGATGTCAGTATTCCCCATTGTTGGATCTAGATTGGCAGCTATGATTACGAACGCTACAAATCTAGCACTGTTTAGCATACACATACAATGCAGTTGTCCTGTAGGTGTCAGGGTGTTTACCTGGTCTCAGGTTCTTCATCTATGTATGGTACTATATGTGCGAAGTAGCCACTCCTGCCAGGACATCACCACGGGTGGTATTAGTGTGCCAGGTTTAGATTGGTACAGCTAAGTTGATGGACAGCAGCAGACGTTGTGCAGAAGAAGGTGTTAGATATATGTAGTGCAGCGTTCATGCTAACAATGATGACTATCGACACACTATGCCCTTCCGTGTTTAGAATCTATGTGCATACAAGACAGCCCTTTGCTACTAAGTGTGTGACCATGCCCAGTATGCCATTGTGAAGATGGACACATAGTGCATTCCAAATGGACGTGTGCTACTATGTGTGTGAGCATGCCCAGTGACACCTTGTGTCAGTTATGTGCCTCTGTGTATGGGCATGACCATTGTAATCCTGTATAGCGATAGTGGTCATCCAGGCAACAGATTGCCATACCCCACTTCAGGATGGATTCCTACATTGAACACACTGGTTCACAGGTATGTACACCATAACTGTCAGCATCCATGTCGATATCTGCACTCCTATAAGTTCATATTGACTGTCTTGAAATGTGTACTGTCTGTGGCACATCTCGTATCTATATAGTGTTGTAATAGTGCTCCATAGATAGGCAGTTGTTCTGCTCACACCACTGCCGTGTGTTTGTCTCCGTCTGCCTTGGGACAGTAATATGCTTTTAGACTGCTCACACTCCATACAATCCCTATCGGTGTTTTTTCCATTGTTGATGATGTCACCCACCTAGAAGTATGCCTCTGGGAACGCTGTGATCCAGTAATCTCAGTAGCACGTTCTGTGACTGTGTAATGCTGTAGTGTGATAAGGTAGTTAGGTCTATGTTCTAATCCCAGCCCTGCCAAGTGTGTGTGTTCCTAGCTTCCTGGGAACAGAGTAATGCTTTTAGACTGCTCACTCTCCATACAATCCCTATCGGTGTCTTTGCCTTTGCTGATGATGTCACACACCTAGAAGTATGCCTCTGGGAGTGCTGTGATCTAGTAATCTCGGTAGCATATTCTGTAACTGTGTAATGCTATAGTGTGATAAGGTAGTTAGGTTTATGTTCTAATCCCAGGCCTGACAAGTGTGTGTGTGTGTTTCCAGCTACCTGTGGACAGCGTAATGCTTTTAGACTGCTCACTCTCCATACAATCCCTATCGGCATCTTTGCCTTTGCTGATGATGTCACACACCTAGAAGTATGCCTCTGAGAGTACTGTGATCCAGTAATCTTGGTCGCGTGTTCTGTAACTGTGTAATGCTGTAGTGTGATAAAGTAGTCAGGTCTATGTTCTAATCCCAGTCCTGGCAAGTGTGTGTGTTTCCAGCTGCCTGGGGACAGAATAGTGCTTTTAGACTGCTCACTCTCCATACAATCCCTATCGGCATCTTTGCCTTTGCTGATGATGTCACACACCTAGAAGTATGCCTCTGGGAGTGCTGTGATCTAGTAATCTCGGTAGCATATTCTGTAACTGTGTAATGCTATAGTGTGATAAGGTAGTTAGGTTTATGTTCTAATCCCAGGCCTGACAAGTGTGTGTGTGTGTTTCCAGCTACCTGTGGACAGCGTAATGCTTTTAGACTGCTCACTCTCCATACAATCCCTATCGGCATCTTTGCCTTTGCTGATGATGTCACACACCTAGAAGTATGCCTCTGAGAGTACTGTGATCCAGTAATCTTGGTCGCGTGTTCTGTAACTGTGTAATGCTGTAGTGTGATAAAGTAGTCAGGTCTATGTTCTAATCCCAGTCCTGGCAAGTGTGTGTGTGTTTCCAGCTGCCTGGGGACAGAATAGTGCTTTTAGACTGCTCACTCTCCATACAATCCCTATCGGCGTCTTTGCCTTTGCTGATGATGTCACACACCTAGAAGTATGCCTCTGGGAATGCTGTGATCTAGTAATCTCGGTAGTGCATTCTGTAACTGCGTAATGCTGTAGTGTGATAAGATAGTTAGGTCTATGTTCTAATCCCAGGCCTGACAAGTGTGTGTGTGTTTCCAGCTGCCTGGGGATAGAGTAATGCTTTTAGACTGCTCACTCTCCATACAATCCCTATCAGTGTCTTTGCCTTTGCTGATGATGTCACACACCTAGAAGTATGCCTCTGGGAGTGCTATGATCCAGTAACCTCGGTAGCGTGTTCTGTAACTGTGTAATGCTGTAGTGTGAAAAGGTAGTTAAGTCTGTGTTTTAATCCCAGCCCTGGCAAGTGTGTGTTTCCAACTGCCTGGGGACAGAGTAATGCTTTTAGACTGCTCACTCTCCATACAATCCCAATCGGCGTCTTTGCCTTTGCTGATGATGTCACCCACCTAGAAGTATGCCTCAGGGAGTGCTGTGATCCAGTAATCTTTGTAGCGCATTCTGTAACTATGTAATGCTGTAGTGTAATAGAATAGACAGATAGGTGTTTGATTCCAAGGCATGACAGGTGTGTGTGTTTGGCAGTCATATCCTATGTGTTGATATCTGTGCGTGGCTAGCTCCATGATGTATTGAGTGTATTTTGTTGCTTTCCTATACAGTGTCCACAAATGTCATAATCACCCAAGAGACTGGGTTGTCAACACATACACAAACATTCGCCAATAGGTCTGGTGAGTAAATGTCAGCAGCCCTACTCTTACCCTTAATACAGTCTGACCCGTGTGATGCAATGAAACACACTTGCCTTGATAGTAACACCACTACATAATGCAGGTGGCAAATGTGGTTTCCTTTTCATTCTTGTCTAATGCTTTGGTGTCATGTGGTCCACTGTTGTGATATATATTCTATATCTACGTATGTGTGTGTATATGTATATGTGTGTGTGTGTGTGTGTGTGTGTGTGTGTGTGTGTGTGTGTGTGTGTGTGTGTGTGTGTGTGTGTGTGTGTATATATATATATATATATATATATATGTACAGATATATATATATATATATAGATACATATATATATATATATATATATATATATATATATATATATATATATATATATATATATATATAGATATATATAGATAGATATATAGATATATATATATATATATATATATATATATATATATATATATATATATATATATATATATGGACATTAGCACTATTGAATGTCTGTGCTGGATAATCTGTACGTGATCACCTCGGATGTGTGTATATCTGCCATGGCTTAGTGGTAAAGCACATCGTCTGTGGTGTGCAGGGTTCCAGGTTTTAGTCGTGTAGAGACCGGTTATTTTGTTGCTGGGAAGAACAAGGGACATCGAATACGGTGATAGTAAGGCACCTTTAACCAGCTGTGTGCGGATCTGAGCGACTGTAAGCTGTGGTTATTAATTTGGAGGATCAGTATGGGTCATATAACTATGCGTTAGAAGACAATACTATGCAAATGAGGTTGACAATAGTGAATCCCGTTTATCCCCAGGGTGTGATGCAGATCCCAAGAGTGTATGTGTATAGATAGCCGGGTGCAGGACTCGAATATAGGTGAAAGCATGGGAGGGGGATCAAGCATACTGTACGTACATTGGAGCCCTGTGCCTAGGGATTGCTCCTGCCTTAGCACGCCTAAGCTAGGGGTGTGTCTATACCTGCCTGGTGAAATTGGGAGGGACAACAGCAGTAGTGGAGTAGTCAAGGTGAACAGGCTGCACAAACAGGTGATAATCAACACAATCAGCAGATTATATGGCCAGCCCGCCCCAGAACACTACGTTAAAGTGAGCAAACACCATACACACAAGTTTCTTCCACACTCAACACCACCGGTGTATACATGGGGGGACATTTCTTGACACAATCCAACCAAATAAGAAGGGCTGCAGCAGGCAACATAGACCAACATGTGCAGGAGGCTGAGGGTGGTGAGGATGTGAATGCTGCCGAACAACCCTTAGTGAGGTGACATAAGACTTTACAGACCCAGGGTAACCTACCAGGGGCTACATGAGCTGGAGATAGTGGAGCACTATGGGGTGGACAGTGACCCCCTTACAGCAGCTTGTTGAGCTGTGCCGGCCACACCTGACACATCGAACAGGCCGAGGGAAACCCATCCCAGTGGATACCAAGGTATGTGTTGGCCTAGGTATACTAGCCACAGGTACCTCCCAAAGCACAGCTGGGGATATCATGGGGATCTCACAGGCATCTGCATCCAGAGTATTGCACCAGTTCACAGACGCCATGTCACCACATGCCAGTGAGCACATACATGTCCTCAACACACATGATTTGTTGGCCAGCAATATGTGCCTCTTCCACCAAATGGCAGACTACCCTGGGGTACTGGGTGCTATAGCCTGCATGCACGTACGCATCAAAGCACCACCTGGTGAGCGGGGTAAGGCCTACATTAACTGCAGGGGCATACCCTCCAACAGCTAGGCCGTATGCGATGGCCAGGGCATTAAACTGAATGTGTGTGCTGTCTGCCCTGGAAGCTATGACGATTCCAATATGTGGCATCTGATGCAGCTGTACCACACATTTGCCAATATGGACATCCCCTACAGTCTCCTAGTATGGGATGCTGGGTAACCACTGCAGTCGTGGCTGATGACACCCATCAGCAATGCACACACACCCCTGAACAACTACACCATAATGAGGCACACGCACAGGCAAGACATATAATTGAGCGTGTGTTTGGGATGCTCAGGTCACGGTTCTGGTGTCTGGACACATTCGGTGGAGCCTTGCAGTTTTCACCAGCTACATGCACCCAAATTGTTATAGTATGTGTTATGCTACACAATCTGATCCTGCGGTAACAGTTGCAGCAGGAACAGCATGGGGCAGGGCCACACAGCCCCCTACCAATGTCAAGGCCTGTACAGGCACAGTGTGACTTGGAGGAGGAACTACCTGAGGTGGACCCATTAGGCAAAAGGAGGAATGCACAGTATGACCTGCCCTTGGCAAAGAGGCAACACATGGCATATGCACTGACATAGTAGGTACCCAGGGAATTTCACCCTCTCTAACTCGCACAGAGAGTACAAGGGATGCCAAACATGACACTACCTGTGCTCAGCCATGTATAGGACGTGCACTGTATGCATCCGACATAGGCAGCCCTCGAGCAGCATCCTCAGGTCTGGAATACCCCGAAGGTACATCAATCAACCTACCAATTGGCAGTTGTATTAGAATATGTATGTACCTGTAGCTATGGTATGGATGTGAGCATACAAGGGAATTTGGTGGCCGACTGTTAGGGTGGCAGACAGTACATGTCCATAGTGGCACCATGACATCTGTAGCACATACCGGGGTCACAGTAGTAGCCAGTAGTACACAGGGTGTCCTAACCCACTGCAGGTTATGGGCTGAACATCATGTGTGACCATACAGCCCACATAAGTCTCATACAGCTGTACAGGAGTAGACCAATACAGACAAATGCTATACAATGGCCTCTGGATATGCCCAATGGATGACCCTAACTCCCACAGACACACACACAGACTACAGCAGGCCAGGTAGTTGGATGTTGCTTGTGAAGGCTAGGACGTCTGAAGCCACTATGCTGGTAATTAAAGCTAGGATCTGACGTACACTGGTATGCCTCCAACCAGCAATTTAGGTAGGTCCACACACTGAAATGGAGTACCTGGCATACCAGTACAGTAGTAGCAAATGTGTACAACTGTCAGCTGTGCCCCCCCTTCCAATGTACACATGTGAGAGTCATGTGCACCACCCCCGGTGCTGTGTAGGACTGTGGATACAGCTGGATGTCCCCCAACGCTGTGCAGAAATGTAGCAATAGTCAATGCCACATGGCCATTAGCTACCCTGCTGACACAGCCTGCCACCTGTCGGTGTACAACGCAGTGGTTGGCACCACAATATTGACTATATGGACATGTGACACATGCGATCCAGTTGACCAAACTGGGCATGCTCAAACACATGAATGTATGACGGTAATGTCAGTCGACAACATGAGTAACAGTCATACTGGGCATGCTCACACACTGAAACACAGGATGGCCAGGTCTGCAAACACCAGTGGTCTGGACATATCTGCCAGTACATTGCTATACTGTTGGATGACTGTGCTGTATGGTATGTGTGTTGTACTGTCTATTGCCTGTATATATGCCATGGTGTATTGGTAATTCACATGAGCTGTGTGTGCAGGGTATTGCTACCAACATGTGCAAAGGACGGTTCTTTGTTTGTGGCCAGAATGACGCCTTTGGATACGGAGTGGGTAAGGCACATTCCAGCAGGTGGGAGCGGTTGTGCGTGGGTTTGCACAGTGTTAAGCACTGCTGACCTCTGGTTACAGCTCCTTATACTTGTTTAGCCTCCACATTTATTTAACAGTGCAATACTTGCATACTGGTAGACAAACACACTTACACCCACTCGCTCACTCACTTGCACGTGCACCGACATTGGTGCTTCCATTTGTCACTCACGCTGGGTGGGTGCGATCCCTTGTGATGCCTATTACATCAGACTACATGATTACAGTATCGGGTATGGCTAACCATTAGGCGATGGCAGGCGTTCGACTGTACGGAATCGGCGGCCTGTCCAGTGACATAATCCTATTATATGCGTGTTCCTCATACAATCTGCTCCCATCTAGCTGATGCATGGGAACTGATACTCTGCAATGCTGACATGTAAATGTTTTTTGAGAAATGCATCTCTCTGCCGGGTCATGCTACCGCATACCTATTGTAGGTTTTCCAACTTTTAGATTGGCCAACGTGAGAATCTAGGAGTAACACCTTTCCCACTTTGCATGGGACAGTCCTTCATTAGGCCTATGTGTCATGCGAGAATACTCTAGCCATAGCAAATGTCCTGATTAGAGGACATTATTATATTCTACGTGTCTGTAATAGTTGCATGCAATGGTTATTGTATACATGACACATTGATATGTTATGTGAAGTAGCATAAGCAACTTGACTGCTGCTAGACTAAGCTTTGATTTGTGCTAATATGTATATTTCTGTACTATGCATGGCTGTAGGTATGTTCTGACCTGGTACATCTGACATTTCTACAGAGCAGGTCCCACTTTGGCTATTTGGAAAGGTAGCAGCTCTATAGGACCTATATGTAGAGCTGTCACATTTGGCAAGGCAACACATACCCACAGCCAGTAGTAAACTGACTACTTCACCGGTTTGCATACGTTAAGGTTATTCTTGTAGCATTATAGTTGCTAATACTGCTTCCTATAACATGTAGCTGTTTCAGATACAACAAAATAATTTTATGACACCACTACACACAATATATGAACTCTTTTCCTGAAATCACAGACCATGTGCCATAACATTCATTTTGCAGGACACAACTGCCCAGAGTGGAGTGTCCCTCACAAAGGCGAACAGGTGGTAATCCCAAACTATTATGCTATCATCTACCTAAGGTGGTTGGCAGAATATGTGCTTTCTGTCACTAGCAGACCTCACATACCAATGAGGGAGAATGAACACTGTATCAGGGACACTGCATAACACCCTGAGGGACACATTTAGATGCTTGGTTCTATTAATCTGACACATTGACAGTCACAGGGCATATGTATTCATTCACATTTGTCGAGGTACATGCTGTTTATGACTCATACATGTTGTCATTAGTCATTACGTGTATTCTGCCACCTGTCCACCTAATATCACTAGTTCTGGAAGTGTTTAGCTAGGACTGTGTTACATTCTGATTCATAATCATGGACGTCCATGATAATCGGGTACAAGGCACTGATATAGTCCCTATGTGTTCCCCCAATGGTTTACGGACTATCCAGTAGATGTGCTCTTCAGGTTTGGGAGGTATAGGCATTTGCTATGCCCACATCATCATCATCTTCTTTCAGCTGTTCTCATTAGGGGTCACCACAGCAGATCACCTGTTTCCATTTCTTCCTATCCTCTGCATCTTGCTCTGTCACACCAACCACCTGCACGTCCTCTCTCACCACATCCATAAACCTTATCTTAGGCCTTCCTCTTTTCCTGTTACCTGGTAGCTTCATCCTTAGCATCTTTTTCCCAATATACTCAGAATCCCTCCTCAGCACATGTCCAAACCAACGTAATTGTGCCTCTCTGCCTTTGTCTCCAAACCTTCCAACCTGGGCTGACCCTCTAATATACTTATTCCTAATCCTGTCCACCCTCGTCACACCCAGTGCAAATCTCAACATCTTTAATTCTGCCACATCCAGCTCAAACTCCTGCCTTTTTGTCAATGCCACTGTCTCCAACCCATATAACATAGCTGGTCTCACTACCCTCTTGTAGACCTTCCCCTTCACTCTTACAGGTACTCGTCTGTCACAAATCACTCCTGACATTCTTCTCCACCCACTCCATCCTGCCTGTACTCTCTTCTTCACCTCCCTTCCACACTCACAGTTACTCTGAACTATTGACCCCAATTATTTAAACTCATCCACCTTTGCCACCTCTACTCCTTGCATCCTCACCATTCCTCTATCCTCCCTCTCATTTACACACATATATTCTGTCTTAGTCCTGCTGACCTTCATTCCTCTTCTCTCTAGAGCATATCTCCATCTCTCCAGGATCTCCTCCACCTGTTCCCTACTCTCACTACAGATCACAATGTCATCTGCAAACATCATAGTCCACGGGACTCCTGTCTGAACTCGTATGTCAACCTGTCCATCACCACTGCAAATAAGATAGGGCTCAGAGCTCATCCTTGATGTAACCCCACCTCCACCTTAAATGTATCCGTCACTCCCACCGCAGACCTCACCGCTGTCACACTACCCTTGTACATATCCTGTACCACTCTTACATACTTTTCTGACACTCCTGACTTCCTCATACAATACCACAACTCCTCTCTAGGCACCCTGTCATATGCTTTCTCTAAGTCTACAAAAACACAATGCAACTCCTTCTGACATTCTCTGTACTTCTCCATCAACACTCTCAGAGCAAAGATCGTATCTGTACTGCTCTTTCCCGGCATGAAACCGTACTGCTGATCACTAATCATCACGTCCCTTCTTAACCTTGTTTCCACTACTCTTTCCCATAACTTCATGCTGTGACTGATCAATTTAATCCCTCTGTAGTTACTACAGCTCTACACATCACCCTTATTCTTAAAAAATGGTACCAAAACACTTTTTCTCCATTCCTCAGGCATCCTCTCACTTTCCAAGATTTCATTAAACAATCTGGTTAAAAACTCCACTGCCATTTCACCTAAACACCTCCATGCTTCCACAGGTATGTCATATGGGCCAACAGCCTTTCCTTTCTTCATCCTCTTCATAGCTATCCTTACTTCCTCCTTGCTAATCCATTGTACTTCATGATTCACTATCCCTACATCATCCAACCTTCTCTCCCTCTCATTCTCTTCATTCATCAACCCCTCAAAGTACTCTTTCCATCTGCTCAACACACTCTCCTCACTTGTGAGTATGTTTCCCTCATTATCCTTTATCACCTTTACCTGCTGCACAGGAAGGGGAGTAAGGCTAGGTGTATCGGAGGTGGGTTCAAATTGTTTTATCATGGTGTGGATGGGAGGAGAAATGGCGTAGGAGTTATTCTGAAGGAACAGTATGCTAAGAGTGTTTTGGAGGTGGAAAGAGTGTCAGATAGAGTGATGTTTATGAAGCTGAAAATTGATGGTGTAATGATGAATGTTGTTAGTGCATATGTTCCACAAGCTGGTGTGCAATGGATGAGAAAGAAACATTTTGGAGTGAATTGGATGAAGTGGTGATGACTGTACTCAAGGGTGAGAGAGTGGTGATTGGAGCAGATTTCAATGGGCATGTTGGTGAAGGGAACAGAGGGGATGAAGAAGTGATGGGTAGGTATGGTGTTAAACAAAGGAATGCTGAAGGTCAGATGGTAGTGGATTTTGTGAAAAGGATGGGCATGGCTGTGGTGAATGCATATTTTAACAAGAGGGAGGAGCATAGGGTGACATACAAGAGTGGAGGAAGATGCACACAGGTGGATTATATCTTATGTAGGAGGGCCAGTTTGAAGGAGTTTGGAGACTGTAAAGTGGTGACCGGAGAAACTGTAGTTAGGCAGCATAGGATGATGGTTTGTAGGATGACGTTGGTAATAAAGAAGAGGAGGAGGAGTGTGAGGGTAGCACCAAAGATCAAATGGTGGAAATTGAAAAAGGGTAATTGTGAGGTGGAGTTCAGGGATGAGTTAAGGCAGGCACTGGGTGGCAGTGAAGAGTTACCAAATAGCTGGGTAACTACAGCAGAGCTAGTAAGGGAGATGGCTAGAAAGGTGCTTGGTATCACATCTGGACAGAGGAAGGATGACAAAGAGACATGGTGTTGGAATGAGGAAGTAGAGGAGAGTATACAGAGAAAGAGGTTGGCAAAGAAGAAGTGGGATTGTCAGAGAGATGAAGAAAGTAGACAGG